>NW_027333638.1:1500000-1614721 GCF_965140265.1 Lepidochelys kempii
GCTACTTGATCCAGGCTGAGCAATAGTGAGTCTGTGGTGCCCGGCCCTCAGGCAGGACTGGGCACCAACAGTCCATGCTCTGGCCTGCAATCAGGGCAGAGCTGCAAAGTCTCCAAGCCCAGGCCCTCAGTCAGGGTGGGACAGCAAACAATTAGGGGCTTTGCCCAAGGCGAGCAGCAAACAGGCTAGGGCTCAGGTAAGGGCAAGCACCAAACAGCCTGGCATCCTAGCTCGGTGGATGATAGACCAACACAGGCCTCCTGGCTGAAGATGGGGAGGCTACCACCCAACTGGCTGGGTGGCAGGAGGTAGGGAGACCCTGGCCCATCTGACTCCACTGGGTCCTAGCCCAGGGACCTAACAGTGGCAGTGTAGTCTGCCACTGGATCAGCGGGGATCCACCCGCAACACATTGACTTAGTGTGAGGCCAACACTCAATCAGATGATGGTCTAGTTTCCCTGGGCTACTTCCTACAGTCCCCAGGGTTTTGGTACCTCTGGCCTGCATTTCCCTGGGATCAGTGGTCTTTGGCAACCCCATCAGCTTGTCGGCACCTCAACTGGCCGGTGACCCTGGTTGGTCTGGCCATTCCACTGGCGGCAGTCCAAGCAGCTCCTCGGTGTCCCACTCTGGCAGTGGGTGATAAGCGTCTGTCTTCCACAGCAGCTCCAGCCCAACTGAGCTACAAGTCCCCCCTTTTGTAGTTCCGCTTCCTGTCCCGCCCTCAGCTTGCGGAGGGGTGGACGTGGCTTTCCTGGCTCTGTAGCCCAAGGGGCAGGTTGTGGTCCCTGCTGGTCTTCCTCGCTACGGGCTGCCGTACAAAGAATGGAGAACAGTTCATCTCTCTTGCCACAGAGGGCAGGACAAGAGGCAGTGGGTTCAAACCACAGGACAGCAGATTTAGATTAGATCTCAGGAAAAACTTCCTAACTGGAAGAACAGTAGGAACAGATGCCTAGGGAGGTGGTGGAAGTTTATTCACTGGAGGTTTTCAAAAGGAGGCTGGAGCCATCTGGTGGTTTAGACTCAGCAAATCCTGCACCTTGGCAGGGGGTTAGACTAGATGACCTTTGTGGTTCCTTTTAACTCTGTGGTTCTAAGGGAAACAGGGGTTAGCCCTTTGAAAAAGCTAAAGCTAGCATGTCGCCCATTAAGGGTATGTCTGCACTGCATCTGGAGGCTGCCTCCCAGCGAGAGTCCATGCTGACTCCCTACAAATAACGCTGGAGGCCCTAACATCAAAGCAATGTCTCCACAGCCATTTTTAATGCACTAGTGTGAGACCCAGCCTGGAAGGTGGCTGACTTCCTGATGCACGGTAGACATACCCTAAAGAGGGTGGTCCCAAGGGATACTATATGAAGTTTGGGTCATCTAACTTCCTGTAAATCCATGACCCAGCCGCCTCCCTTGGCACCCTGTCACCGTGCCTTAGGGGTCAGAATTGAGGATGCCAAATTCAGGACAAACTGCTGAGAAATAGGGCAAACACAAAACAAAACTGGTGGTTATTCTTTTATAAAATAGACCAAACCAGCCACAAAAGTAAACTCCTGTTTCACCACACTGGCTAACAAGAAAACATAAAGGCAGTTTTCACAGGCATTCCAGTTCTTATAACACCACCAAAAACACTGGATTCAGATAGGAGTATTTAATACAACCAATGTCATTAAATAATAGGTTCTTCTGATCCCAAAGGGCTAGCCACTCCCAGGTCAATATACAACTTAGATCTTACCCAAAACTCATGCTGGTGCCAAGCCTTTAGTATCTAAAATCTAAAGGTTTATTCATAAAAAGAAAGAAAGGTGAGAGTTAAAATTGGCTAAGGGAATCAATTACATATTGTAATGGCAAAGTTCTTGGTTCAGGCTTATCGCAGTGATGGAATGAACTGCTGGCTTAAGTCAAGTCTCTGGAACACATCCACAGCTTGGATGGGTCATTCAGTCCTTTGTTCAGAGCTTCAGTCTGTAGCAAAGTTCCTCCAGAGGTAAGAAGCAGGATTGAAGACAAAATGGAGGTGTTTCCAGGGCCTTTTATAGCTTTTGCCATGTGGAGGGCATCCCATTGTTCTTACTGTGGAAAATTAGAAAAACAAGATGGAGTTTGAGGTCACATGGGCAAGTCACGTGTTCATGCCCATTTTCCCCCAGTCATTGCAGGAAGCCATTACCTAGGTTCCAGACAGCACATTTACATGATAGTCCACTCAGTGTAGATGGGCTTCTCCCATGGTCCATTGTCGACCCAGTGTTTCTTCATGAACCACTTAATTTGAACAGTCCCTCCAAGACGTGCTAGCTAGCTACCTTGTAGGCGTTACCCTGTTATGCTTGTAAGAAATGCACAGGATCATTTTCAGGGGAAAAGGCAATATGCTGTGTTTATTGAAGATACAACATTTAGTATATGCATTCAATCACACACCACACACACACACATTGTCCCGCCAGTTAATGCTATAGTTACCAGTCCAGAGTCCGGATCAACCTACTGGCCAGCTAGGTTGATCATGGGTAGGAGAAGCTGGGTTATGTTGGTCGTCACACGGTGCTCTGGGGAAATCTTGGCAGGGTGAAGCCAAAGTTTCATGGCAAGGCCCCCTGTTTATATAGTGATTTTCCTTCATTAGGACCAATGAGTTTTGCACCATGATGCTGTAATCAATTATTGTTTGAGTTCTTGTTTTCTTAAATTGTCCTTCTCATCCTTTATCTTGTTCTTTCATCAAGTCCCTCAGGGAGCTATCCCATGCTCGATTAGTTCACAGCTGTCTTGTCCTCATTGATAGGTTCCTGTCTCATCTTTTGAGTCATCAATCTGCCCTCCTTTGACATTTCAATAGGGGCGAGTTGCAGCCTCCCGGCGCCCTTGCGTCTGTCTCTCATACCTCTCTCGTACATCTGGTTCAGCGATGGCCTTCACACTTATCTCTTAACACACACATTTCTCATTCACACACAAAACAAAATTAATTTACATACAACATTTTGAACAGGAACATCAAATTCCAATACAAAAGAAAACAATCATGGCATTCGTTTACTTATTTTAAAATGCTAAACCTAGAACAAATTGGTGACCCGCAAAGGTCTGTTACTGCCTTGAAATCAGTCCAGACACAGATTCTGGCTGATGGATCTCTACTCATTGACCCATTGGGCCATTCCTTTCTGTTGTTCAAAAAGGGTGGCTGGCAGGATATGATCAAATCATACACCAATGCATTTAATACATGCTACATTCTTATTCTTTATCCTTCATTCTAAATTCTATAAAATACCAACATAAAATCCTACTACTCCATTTGGGGGAAAAGTTTGGGGGAGTTCAGTTTCTGATTTTTATTTGACCTCTCTCAAGCACTTGTTTTGGTTTGGCCTTCCCCTTTCCGTCCCTGTTTTGAGGTTTCTGTCTCTATCACAGCTGGTGATGCAATGGCGTGTGAGAAAGAAGAGCAGAATTCTCAGCAGGAAGATGCTGAGCAAGTGGATAAACACAGAGTATTATCGCAAAGATCGGAAAGGAATGAGTCCAGGAGTCATGTGCAGGGAAAATCCTGTGAGAATCAGCCCAGACCAGAAAAGGAGCAGGGAAACCAACCAGGAGAGAAAGTGGATAAATGTATTTCCTGTCGGGGAACTCAGAAGGACCTGAAGGAAACCACAACACAGCAGGAAATCCTCAGGAGAAAGAGAAAAAATACATGCACTGAGTGCGGGGAAAGCTTCCGTGACTTTTCAGCCCATATAAAGCATCAGAGAATCCAGACAGGTGAGAAACCCTGTGAATGCAGTGAGTGTGGGAATATCTTCAATTGCAGCTCAAACCTTGTTACCCATAAGAGAATCCACACAGGGGAGAGGCCCTGTGAATGCCGTGAGTGTGGGAAATGCTTCACTAACACCTCAGCCCTTTCTGAACATCAGAGAATCCACACAGGGGAGAGGCCCTATGAATGCCGCGAGTGTGGGAAACGCTTCACTAAGAACTCAAACCTTTCTGAACATCAAAGAATCCACAGAGGGGAGAGGCCCTATGAGTGCCGTGAGTGCGGGAAAGCCTTCAATCGCAGCTCAAAACTTATTACCCATCAGAGAATCCACACAGGGGAGAGGCCCTATAAATGTTGTGAGTGTGGGAAACGCTTCATTCACACCTCCGCCCTTTCTGAACATCAGAGAATCCACACAGGGGAGAGACCTTATGAATGCCGTGAATGTGGAAAATGCTTCACTAAGAGCTCATCCCTTTCTGAACATCAGAAAAACCACACAGGCGAGAGGCCCTATGAATGCCGTGAGTGCGGGAAAACCTTCAATCGCACCTCAAACCTTGTTAGCCATCAGAGAATCCACACAGGGGAGAGGCCCTATGAATGCCGTGAGTGCGGGAAAACCTTCACTAGTACCTCAAACCTTATTACCCATCAGAGAATCCACACAGGGGAGAGGCCCTATAAATGCCATGAGTGTGGGAAATGCTTCATTCAGAGGTCAGCCCTTTCTGAACATCAGAGAATCCACACAGGGGAGAGGCCCTATGAATGCTGTGAGTGTGGGAAATGCTTCACTCAGAGCTCAACCCTTTCCGAACATCAGAGAATCCACACAGGGGAGAGGCCCTATGAATGCCATGAGTGTGGGAAATGCTTCATTCACACCTCAGCCCTGTCTAAACATCAGAGAATCCACACTGGGGAGAGGCCCTATGAATGCCGTGAGTGTGGGAAACGCTTCATTTACACCTCAGCCCTTTCTAAACATCAGAGAATCCACACTGGGGAGAGGCCCTATGAATGCCGTGAGTGTGGGAATACCTTCTCTTGGTACTCAGCCCATGTTAGGCATCAGAGAATCTGCAAGGGGGATCAACACCGTAAAATCCTCTAGGGCTATCCGTACTTCCTTTTCTTGAATATTTTTTCTGATTCCCAAATAGTAACTTTTAAGCTCTTTGAACTGTTTGCAGCACCATTATCCCTCAGCTTGTCCAGAGGAGTGGTCCAATTTTGCCTTTTGCAGTTCGCCCTGTTTTGAGGTTGACACATTGGTTCTTTCTATCGACTCAGTTGTTCCATGAGTAATTTGAGTGTGTACTTCCTACCAGGGAAACAGGAAGCATCACATTTATACCATTCCTCCTATTCCAGTTATTGTTAGAGTCAGCAATGATACAAATTGTATCATTGCCAGTTGTTCTCACATTGCTCTGGGTTGTGCTGAAGAGCAGTTATATTGGGAACTTTTCAGATTATATTTAAATGAAGAGGGGTAGGGGGGAAAGTGTCATTTCAGCCTCTGTGACACTGCAAGGAGATGGAGTGACTCAGAGATTCCCTCCTTCCCCATCACTGCACTACCTTTTGTCTGAGCCATGCAGAGTGTGTCTTCATCACATTCTATCCCTCCACTTCTCAAGGTGTCATGTGATGAAGTGTTCTCAGTTGTCTGTGCTTGGAGATGATGCTTTGACTTCTTTAATTCTATATCAGAGTCGCTATGACTGGAGATGAAAGTGTCAAAAACCTGGAAGGGGAATTCAGATGGATCCCAAACACACTGTGATCATTTGGAGTTTAAATCCCAGGCTCCATCTATTGGTAAAGCTTCTTCTGGTAAGGTGGCTGTCCCCCCATCCCCCCATTATGGGGGATGCTAGGATACTAAAAATTTTTGTAAATAACATAACTGACTATTGAGACAGTGCTGAGTGAGGTATGTTTGAATGGATCAGAGGATAATGTGATGGGAGACTCTCTTGTCCTGATTCTGAATAATCAAATGTAACCTGCTCTGGAATTTCACTTGACACTTTCATTGTCATGTATTCTATCTCTCTGTGATGTGGGTTTCTATCTTTCCTGAAGGCTGTTTGGTCACCCAATTAGATATTAGTTCAGTTTGATAGGCTATAGCTCAGATTTATTGGAGAATTTAAGACAAATGACCATTTGCTAACGTTATCATTTCTCACTTCAGCCTTGCTTTTTCCCCATCCCTCCATGATGACATGGAGAAAGTTCAAGTGCAGTTCTGTCAACAGGAGAGAACTCTCGAATTTACTGGACATGCTAACAAAGAAAAAGTGGTGATTTAAAATCTCCGCTCGGAAATGGTGAACAACAGCAGAACCCCAGCTAACAGAAGGAAGTGCATATGATCACAGTGTAGTTCAATTGTTTAAGGCAATATTGTCTCAGATGATCTGGGGAGAGAATTCCATGGTAAGTGATTTTGAACTAGGCAAAATGCCCTTGTATTTGGTTCCCAAAGCATGTGTAACCCAGGCCCTACAGAAGATCTCTCCTGGCTAATTCTGTGGCATAGGGATTGGTCCTCTTCATGATGCAGATGTTGAGGAAATAGAAGTGGGGTTGTTGTTGAATTTATCCTTTGTAGGTGCTAAAAATGTTTATAAAATGAAAGCATTTTGGGAAATCTAATAGCTTCAGAAAAATAGCAATTTTTGAATAGAAACTCCAGCTCTGGTAACTAACAGATTCTGATCCAGCCCTGTATCCAATCCCTTGCCTGGAACTGTGCCACCAAATTAAAGAAAAGCTGGGTATGGTTTGGGAAGCCTTTCCTCATGAACACTACTGAGATTTTGAATGGTTGTGTAAAGGATTCTACTTCAGAGAAGTGTAAATTTACCCTACCCAAGGCCAAGGATTTGGAAAGAACTGGGGTTGAAAGTGTACACACTCAGTTCTTTGTTTCCACTCCAGTAAAGGAAGCTATGGTGACCAATGATCCAAGGAAAATTGTTTGTACAACTCTACTTCCTAGTTCAGGGTCACTGATTACAGTTCCAGAGGATACCAAGGTTAGACTGAGAACAATCCTCCTTCACCATTTGGATCCAAAGAGAGAGTGCTTCATAGGACATTCCTTCCCTGTAGATCCCAAACTGGGTGCCTGATTGGGTAACAAGGACATTCGGGCTGTAGAAACGATGGTAACCAATGAGGCAACGAATGCGTCAGCCTCGGATTTCAGACTTCCATATACACGCACGTTAAGTCCTGATTCTCTGGTTTTGTGTCTGACATGATGGCTACACAATAAAGCTGATGTTGGCACAGCTGCCCCAATGTACCTGCACTGGTGTAGCATGCTATTAGAGATGCTCTAAGCCAATGGGAGAGATCTCTCCCGTCGGACTTCATTAGTCCAGCCCCGTCAAGCGGCAGTGGCTATGTTATCAGGAGAAGCTCTCCTGCTGATGTAGGACATCTGCACAGGGGGTTAGGGCTGGGTAACTACATTGCTCATGTCAAGGATGAATCCCCACTCTGAGTTCAGAAAGCGGGGGCCTGCGAGGATTCTAAAAATGAATACGGGCCACTCCAGGCTTGTATTAAACTCCCAAGGTTACAGCTTTTCTCTGACTTTGGCTTGGTAAATGCTACCAACACCCAAATGCAAAAATAAATAAATAAATAAATAAACCCAACCAAACAAAAAGAACCACCACCATCCTTAGATCCAGGAAGGAGCACTTGGGAATTTCTCCCTGTGGGGTACCCTCAAGCCCTTTCACCACCACCACCCCTTCTGGGGAAGAGCTAATCAGACATCATGCACAAACCACTTATGACACCAAAAATGCAATCCTGTTCTTAAAAAAGGTAAATTTTATTAAAAACAAAAGGATTCTTTACTGAGAAGAATAGACAGGCCTGGAACCAGAGCTGATCCAGAGAATAGAAGGGTGTGCTGTCTTCCAGGTGCTAAGATATGGGATGTAGACTTGAGGTTGAAAAGGATCCTAAAGGGAGCAGGAAAGAATCCCCTAATTATCCTTCATGTGGGAACAAATGATACGGCTAGATTCTCGCTGGAAAGTATTAAGGGAGACTATGCTAGGCTGGGGAAGACGCTTAAGGAAATGGAGGCTCAGGTAATCTTTAGTGGGATTCTGCCTGTTCCTAGAGAAGAGCAACAAAGGTGTGACAAGAATATGACTATCAACAGATGGCTTAGGCAATGGTGCTATAAGGAGGGCTTTGGGATGTATGGCCACTGGGAGGCCTTCATGGACAGAGGACAGTTATCTCGGGATGGACTTCATCTGAGTAGGGAAGGAAATAGAGGCTGGCACAACTGATTAAGAGAGCTTTAAACTAGGAATTTGGGGGAGATGGTTGGGAGATGTCCAGGTAATCTCCATGCTGGATTTTAGCATTGAGAGGGAAGAAAACGAAGTAAGAGAGGATACAGCCGTGGGTAGGATATAAGGAGGAAGGGCAGTGTGGATACCAGTCTAATAGGTCATACTGGCTGTAGAATGATCGTGCCGAATCGGGTACAGAATGTGAGTGAGTCCAAACAGCAAAAATTAACATGTGTTTACACCAGTGTGAGGAGCCTAAGTAAGAAAATGGAGGAACTAGAGCGACTGGTGTAGGAAATGAAACCAGATATTCTAGGGATAACAGAAACATGGTGGAATAGTAGTCATAACTGGACTACAGGTATTGAGGGGTATATGCTGTTTAGGAAAGACCGAAATGAAGGTAAAGGTGGTGGAGTAGCATTGCGTATCAATGATGAGGTAGAATGTAAAGAAATAAGAAGCGATAGAATGGATAAGACAGAGTCCGTCTGAGGAAAAATCACATTGGGGAAGAAAACTATTAGAGCCTCCCCTGGGATAGTGCTTGGGGTGTGCCGGGATCTAATTTGGATATGGATAGAGCCCTTTTTAATGTCTTTCATAAAGTAAATACTAATGGAAACTGCGTGATCATGGGAGACGTTAACTTCCCAGTTATAGACTGGAGGACAAGTGCTAGGAATAATAATAGGGCTCAGATTTTCCTAGATGCGATAGCTGATGGATTCCTTCATCAAGTAGTTGCTGAACCGACTAGAGGGGATGCCATTTTAGATTTGGTTTTGGTGAGTAGTGAGGACCTCATAGAAGAAATGGTTGTCGGGGACAATCTTGGTTCGAGCGATCATGAGCTAATTCAGTTCAAACTGAATGGAAGGATTAACAAAAATAAATCTGCAACTAGGGTTTTTAATTTCAAAAGGGCTGACTTTCAAAAATGAAGGAAATTAGTTAGGCAAGTGGATTGGACTGAAGAATTTATGGATCTAAAGGCAGAGGAGGCCTGGGATTACTTTAAATCAAAGCTGCAGAAGCTATGGGAAGCCTGCATCCCAAGAAAGGGGGAAAAAATCATAGGCAGGAGTTGTAGACCAAGCTGGATGAGCAAGCATCTCAGAGAGGTGATTAAGAAAAAGCAGAAAGCCTACAGGGAGTGGAAAATGGGAGGGATCAGCAAGGAAAGCTACCTTATTGAGGTCAGAACATGTAGGGATAAAGTGAGACAGGCTAAAAGTCAAGTAGAGTTGGACCTTGCAAAGGGAATTAAAACCAATAGTAAAAGGTTCTATAGCCATATAAATAAGAAGAAAACCAAGAAAGAAGAAGTGGGACCGCTAAACACTGAGGATTGAGTGGAGGTTAAGGATAATCTAGGAATGGCCCAGTATCTAATAAGGCTAAAGAGGATCTTAGGGATAATGGTAGCATGACAATTGGGAATGAGGATATGGAGGTAGATATTACCATATCTGAGGTAGAAGCGAAACTCAAACAGCTTAATGGGACTAAATCGGGGGGCCCAGATAATCTTCCTCCAAGAATATTAAAGGAATTGGCACCCGAAATTGCAAGCCCATTAGCAAGAATTTTTACTGAATCTGTAAACTCAGGGGTTGTAGTGTATGATTGGAGAATTGCTAACATAGTTCCTATTTTTAAGAAAGGAAAGAAAGTGATCCGAGTAACTACAGGTCTGTTAGTTTGACATCTGTAGTATGCAAGGTCTTGGAAAAAATTTTGAAGGAGAAAGTAGTTAAGGACATTGAAGTCAATGGTAAATGGGACAAAATACAACATGGTTTTACAGAAGGTAGATCGTGCCAAACCAACCCGATCTCCTTCTTTGAGAAAGTAACAGATTTTTTAGACAAAGGAAACGCAGTGGATCTAATTTACCTCGATTTCAAGAAGGCGTTTGATACCATGCCACATGGGGAATTATTAGTTAAATTGAAAAAGATGGGGATCAATATGAAAATTGAAAGGTGGATAAGGAACTGCTTAAAGGGGAGACTACAACGGGTCCTACTGAAAGGTGAACTGTCAGGCTGGAGGGAGGTTACTAGTGGAGTTCCTCAGGGATCGGTTTTGGGACCAATCTTATTTAATCTTTTTATTACTGACCTTGGCACAAAAAGTGGGAGTGTGCTAATAAAGTTTGCAGATGATACAAAGCTGGAAGGTATTGCCAATAAAGAGAAGGACCAGGATATCCTACAGGAGGATCTGGATGACCTTGTAAACTGGAGTAATAGTAATAGAATGAGAACTTGTGGCACCTTAGAGACTAACCAATTTATTTGAGCATAAGCCTTCGTGAGCTACAGCTCACTTCATCGGATGCATACTGTGGAAAGTGTAGAAGATCTTTTTATATACACACAAAGTATGAAAAAATACATCCTCCCACCCCACTCTCCTGCTGGTAATAGCTTATCTAAAGTGATCACTCTCCTTACAATGTGTATGATAATCAAGTTGGGCCATTTCCAGCACAAATCCAGGTTTTCCCACCCTTGTGCTGGATATGGCCCAACTTGATTATCATACACATTGTAAGGAAACACATTGTAATGGCAGATTGGAAGAGGACCTAGAGGTTTTTCATCATCCTCTGTAGCATGGGGCATGGGTCACTTTCTGGAGGATTCTCTGCTCCTTGAAGTCTTTAAACGATGATTTGAGGACTTCAATAGCTCAGACATAGGTGAGAGGTTTTTCGCAGGAGTGGGTGGGTGAGATTCTATGGCCTGTGTTGTGCAGGAGGTCGACTAGATGATCATAAGGGTCCTTTCTGACCTTAGTATCTATGAATCTGGAATTTAGGCTTTTTGCTAGATCTTAAAAGAAACAATTACAAAAATTTAGCACCCCAAATAGCTTTCGTGGGGGTTCAGCTTAAAAGTTACAAGCAAACTGTCATAAATATAAAGGGAAGAGTAAACCTCTTTAAAATCCCTCCTGGCCAGAGGAAAAATCCTCTCACCTGTAAAGGGTTAAGAAGCTAAAGGTAACCTCGCTGCCACCTGACCAAAATGACCAATGAGGAGACAAGATACTTTCAAAAGCTGAGAGGAGGGAGAAAAACAAAGGGTCTGTGTCTCTCCGTGTGATGCTTTTGCCTGGGACAGAACAGGAATGGAGTCTTAGAACTTTTAGTAAGTAATCTAGCTAGGTATGCGTTAGATTATGATTCCTTTAAATGGCTGACAAAATAGCTGTGCTGAATGGAATGACTATCCCTGACTGTGTGTCTTTTTTGTAACTTAAGGTTTTGCCTAGAGGGGTTCTCTATGTTTTGAATCTAATTACCCTGTAAGGTATCTACCATCCTGATTTTACAGAGGTGATTCCTTTACTTCTATTAAAAGTCTTCTTGTAAGAAAACTGAATGCCTTTTCATTGTTTTAAGATGTAAGGGTTTGGGTCTGTGGTCACCTATGCAAATTGGTGAGGATTTTTACCAAACCTTTCCCAGGAAGTGGGGTGCAAGGGTTGGGAGGATTTTGGGGGGTAAGATGTGTCCAAACTACGTTTCCCAGTAAACCCAGATAAAGTTTGGTGGTGGCAGTGGAAATCCAGGGGCAAAGGATAAAATTAATTTCTACCTTGGGGAAGTTTTAACCTAAGCTCGTAAAAGTAAGCTTAGGGGGTTTTCATGCAGGTCCCCACATCTGTACCCTAGAGTTCAGAGTGAGGAAGGAACCTTGACATGGTGGCAGAGTGGTAGGATTAACCTGAAATCCTTTTGAGATCAATTTGAGATTTTTTGAACCAGAAAAACAGATTTTAAAAAGGATTTTTTTTTCCTTTGGGGCTTCTGGAAAGGAGGTCACTCTGAAAGCAGCTAGTTTTTTCTCTGCTTTGGAGACACAAGGGGATTATCTTTGTGAATTGCAGGTTTTCTTTGCCTGGAGGCATAGTAATTAACCTCCTGCAGGGAAATTCACAGTCTTCACAAACCTGAGGGTTTTTTTTCCCCTAGAAGTAAATAGGGGAGTGTTCTACCCATTTGCCTGGAGACAAAAGTGGCAGAGGTTTTTTTTTTTAGGATTTTGATTTTTTTTTTAACAAGGAGCACAGGTTTGAAAAGGAATTTTTTTTTCCTTTGGGTTGCTGATAAGCAGGTTTCCAAGTAGTTGGAGGTTTTTTGTTTTGATTTGGGGCCAGAGCAGAGACGAAGGGAATTGTCTTTTTCTGTAGGCTGACAATCACTATCAGAGAATAGGTATCCTATTCCAGCACAGCAAAATTTTACAGCCAAGATTTGTTTGTTTATTTCTAAACCTCGGGTGTAAACTTAGTTAAAAACACAGAGGTTAGGATGACAGAATCCATGGCTCAACAAAAGCTGGAATTAGCCAGATTTCAGGCTCAGGAAAAACGAAAGGAACCTGAAAGACAGATAGAACTCATGCGGCTGGAGAAGGGGGTACAGGAGGGAAATGGAGGCAAGGAAGCATGTGGAGGAGGAGAAGGAAAAAGTGAGGAATCATGAACTGGAGATGGAGAAAGTAAAGGCTCAGCAGAATATACCAACAAACCCTAGCAATCCTTCTCCAGGTACCACTTCCCATCCCAGAAAGTTCCCCACCTACAAGGCATGCGATGATACTGAGGCCTTCTTAGAAAACTTCAAAAGGGCCTGCCTTGGGTACAGCATCTCTACCGACCAATACAGGGTAGAGCTGAGGCCACAGCTCAGTGGACCCTTAGCTGAGGTGGCGGCTGAAATGCCTAAAGAACACATGAACAAGTATGAACTGTTTAAATCCAAGGCGAGAGTCAGAATGGGGATAACACCCGAGCATTCTCGTCGGAGGTTCAGAGCTCTAAGGTGGAAACCAGACGTGTCATTTACCCGACATGCCTACCACATTGTGAAACATTGGGATGCCTGGATATCAGGAGCAAGTGTTGAATCTCCAGTGAATTTGCCCTTCCTAATGCAAGTGGAACAATTCTTAGAGGGTGCTCCTGAGGAAATAGAAAGATACATCCTAGACAGGAAGCCCAAAACTGTAATTGAGGCAGGAGAGATTGGAGCCAGATGGGTAGAGGTGGAAGAGAAGAAGAAAACTGGTCGCAGTTGGAGTGGAGACCAGAAGAGACAACCCCAGAGCACACCCTATTACCGGGGGCCGCCCAAGGCCCCACCTACCTCCCAAAGAACCCTCCAGACCCCTTATTGTCCCACCACCCCCTTCTCCAGCAACCCACCTCACCCCAGTGACCCGTCAGCTGGACGATGTTTTAAATGTAACGAGCTGGGGCAGGTAAAGGCCAGCTGCCCCAAGAACCCTAACAGATTACAGTTGATTGCACCTGTCATAAATATAAAGGGAAGGGTAAACCCCTTTGAAATCTCTCCTGGCCAGGGGAAAGCTCCTCTCACCTGTAAAGGGTTAAGAAGCTAAAGGTAACCTCGCTGGCACCTGACCAAAATGACCAATGAGGAGACAAGATACTTTCAAAAGCTGGGAGGAGGGAGAGAAACAAAGGGTCTGTGTGTCTGTCTATATTCTGTCTTTGCCGGGGATAGACCAGGAATGGAGTCTTAGAACTTTTAGTAAGTAATCTAGCTAGGTACGGGTTAGATTATGATTTCTTTAAATGGCTGAGAAAAGAACTGCTGAATAGAATAACTATTTCTGTCTGTGTATCTTTTTTGTAACTTAAGGTTTTGCCTAGAGGGATTCTCTATGTTTTGAATCTAATTACCCTGTAAGGTATCTACCATCCTGATTTTACAGGGGGGATTTCTTTATTTCTATTTACTTCTATTTTTATTAAAAGTCTTCTTGTAAGAAAACAGAATGCTTTTTCATTGTTCTCAGATCCAAGGGTTTGGGTCTGTGGTCACCTATGCAAATTGGTGAGGCTTTTTATCCAACATTTCCCAGGAAAGGGGGGGTGCCTAGTGGCCATGCTGGGGTGAACAGGACCAAAGACCTTTTGGGTGGGTCATTCCACTGGGAGGGAATGGGCAAGGATGTTTCTACCTATGTCCTGTCTTGTGAAGTATGCCAAAGAGTGGGAAAACCCCAAGACCAGGTAAAAGCCCCTCTCCAGCCGCTCCCTATCATTGAAGTAGCTGTGGCAGAGTGGTGGGATTATCCTGAAATCCTTTTGAGATCAATTTGAGATTTTTTGAACCAGAAAAACAGATTTTAAAACGGAAATATTTTTTTTTCCTTTGGGGCTGCTGGAAAGGAAGTCCAACTGAAAGCAGCTAATTTTTTCTCTGTTTTGGGGCCAGAGCAGAGACAAAAGGGAATTACCTTTGTGAATTGCAGGTTTTCTTTGCCTGGAGAAAGAGTAGTTAACCTCCTGCACGGAAATTCACAGTCTTCACAAACCTGAGTCCCCCCCCCCCCCCCCCAAAAAAAAAGTAAATAGAGGGGATTTCTACCTATTTGCCTGAAGACAAAAGTGTGAGTTTTTAGGTTTTTTAGGATTTTGATTTTTTTAAAATCCTTTGTGCTGCTGGAAAGCAGGTCTCCAACTGGAAATAGTTGAAAACTTTTTTGCTTTGATTTGGGGCCAGAGCAGAGACAAAGGGAATTGTCTTTTTCTGTAGGCTGACAATCACTATCAGAGAATAGGTATCCTATTCCAGCACAGCAAAATTTTACAAAATTTTATGAGCGTGGCATTGGATAGTTGTCTGGGCAAGTTACAGCATTTAGTTTACGGTAGTCCATGCAAAAACATCTCCCCATCTGGTTTGGGAACTAGAACCACTGGAGATTCCCATGCACTTCCAGAGGGGTGGATTACACCCATCTGTAACATATCCTGGATCTCTTGGTCTATAGCAGTTTTAGCTTGAGGAGATACCCGGTAAGGTTGGACTTTAATTGGGTGAGCATTACCTGTGTCAATGGAGTGGTACGCCCATTCAGTCAGTCCTGGGGTGGCTGAGAACGTCGGCTCGTAGCTAGTGCACAGCTCCTGGATCTGCTGTCACTGCATACGCCCAAGGGTCATGGAGAGGTTCACCTCTTCCACACTACCAGCACTTTTCCCTTCATAGTAGACATCTTTAGGCCACTCGGCGTCATCTCCTCCCTGGGCTGTAAACTGACAAACCTTTAATTCTCTGGAATAAAAGGGCTTTAGAGAATTAATCTGGTACACCTTAAACTTTCGGTTGGAGTTAATCTGGACTGTGAATTTCCCTGCAGGAGGTTAACTGCTCTTTCTCCAGGCAAAGAAAACCTGCAATTCACAAAGGTAATTCCCTTTTGTCTCTGCTCTGGCCCCAAAACAGAGAAAAAATTAGCTGCTTTCAGTTGGACTTCCTTTCCAGCAGCCCCAAAGGAAAAAAAAATATTTCCGTTCTAAAATCTGTTTTTCTGGTTCAAAAAATCTCAAATTGATCTCAAAAGGATTTCAGGATAATCCCACCACTCTGGCACCATGTCAAGTTCCTTCCCCACTCTGAGCTCTAGGGTACAGATGTGGGGACCTGCATGAAAACCTCCTAAGCTTACTTTTACCAACTTAGGTTAAAACTTCCCCAAGGTACAAAATTATTTTACCCTTGATTTTCCACTGCCACCACCAAACTTTATCTGGGTTTACTGGGAAACATAGTTTGGACATGTCTTTCCCCCCAAAATCCTCCCAACCCTTGCACCCCACTTCCTGGGAAAGGTTTGGTAAAAATCCTCACCAATTTGCATAGGTGACCACAGACCCAAACCCTTGGATCTTAGAACAATGAAAAAGCATTCAGTTTTCTTACAAGAAGACTTTTAATAGAAGTAAAGGAATCACCTCTGTAAAATCAGGATGGTAAATACCTTACAGGGTAATTAGATTCAAAACATAGAGAATCCCTCTAGGCAAAACCTTAAGTTACAAAAAAGACACACAGTCAGGGATAGTCATTCCATTCAGCACAGCTATTTTGTCAGCCATTTAAAGGAATCATAATCTAACGCATACCTAGCTAGATTACTTACTAAAAGTTCTAAGACTCCATTCCTGTTCTGTCCCAGGCAAAAGCATCACACGGAGAGACACAGACCCTTTGTTTTTCTCCCTCCTCTCAGCTTTTGAAAGTATCTTGTCTCCTCATTGGTCATTTTGGTCAGGTGGCATCGAGGTTACCTTTAGCTTCTTAACCCTTTACAGTGAGAGGATTTTTCCTCTGGCCTGGAGGGATTTTAAAGGGGTTTACCCTTCCCTTTATATTTATGACAACAGGAAAGCTCCAAACCAAGAAAGCTCACTTTCACTTCACTTTCCCATGGGCATTTCCCTGCCAGCTCCCTGGCACAGAAATACAAGACACAAGAAATGCAGGAAAATAAAGATCAGTGAATATTCCCATAAGTAAAGTCCTATAAGTGACAGAAAAGAGGGCATGGGAAAAGGCTGTCAAATGTTGTGTTAAACTTTAATTCATGAGCAAAATTGTGTGGCCATTAAATTACAACCCTAAAATATTGTAAAAGGAAAGAAAAATGAACAAAAAGTGTGGGAAATATGGGTGTATTTCAGCAAAGGGCTTGGAATGGAGGAAGACCAAAAGTGATCAGTTGGGGGAAAAGGCACTGTTTCTGCCTAGTTTTAAACCAGGGATATTTTGTGTGTCAAGCAAACATGATAACCACCACACTACACTACAATCTACGACAGAAACCAATTGTGCCCAGCTTTGGATTTCCCCTTCTAAGGCTTTCTCAGCTGCCAGTGTATATCCACTCCCTCAGTTTCCTTTGAAGAACAGGACAACAAAGAACTTACTTTCCAAACTCAGACAGGCATCAGAAAAGCTGCAATGTCTCATCCAATTTGCCCTTCTCACAATGAGGCCAAAATGCAGGCAAATCTCGTAAGCAAGAAACCTCACATCCACTCCACTTCTCCATGGACATTTCCCTGCCAGCTCCTCGGGAGCAACCAACAAGACAAGAAACCAAAATGCAGTAAAATCAAGGGCACGTTTCCCACCACAGGTTTCACTTACTGCGAAGGGTCATATAGAAATGTTTTGCCTTTTCATACCTGAAGACTTGGTTATTCTCTCCTTCCCTGAACTGGAATGGAAAGCAAGGAGATAGGTGTGAGAACAAGCACTCCTAAGCAAAGGAAACAAGGCACCCAGCATATAACCCATCAGCAGGAGATTAAAACCTGGGCTACACTACACAGTTAGGCCCGCCAACAGCATTTTAGGTTGTCCTAATTACCTCATGGTGCACGCTACAGCCTTGTCCCATCTATGCAAGTGCCCTGCTACACCCACATAGTAACTCCAGCTCCTCAAGAGGCACGGGGATTGCGTTGGGGTCGTTAGGACAACACAGTGTCTGTGTAGACACTGCCTTACTCACAGGGGCTGCTGGCTGTCTTGCCAATGTCATGGCTTCCGGCTGGCTCCCTTCATGGCTGCCCTCCGCTCCCTGATCCCAGCGGGGCTGCACCTGCCTGGCTCCTCGCAGGGCTGCTGCACGAAAGCTCCCGGCTCCCAGCGCAGGGAGCCGAGAAGCCTGAGCACTTGGCCCCCGCCCCCACTCCTGGCTGGGAGCAGGCAGGCAAGAAGCCCAGGTGGCCGGCTCCCACTCCAGGGAGGAGGTGGGGAGTCAAGAGCCCAGGGGGCAGCTGGGCTCCCAGTGGGCAGCTGCGCGGAGTGAAGTGCCCCGTTTCTCAGCCCCCCCCACACTGCCCCTCTTCATTCGGTGGAAGCACTCCTGGTGAAGACACACACCGCCGACAGAAGGAGAGGAGTGGGGACAAACTCAAATTAAGCTTCCGCTTCCTCCATCAGGATCACGAGAGCAACGGAAAGAAAACTCAAGAGGAACAAGCCTCCTCTCCTTTCATGCTCCCCATCACAACCCTCCCTGCTTCATTTTCTGCCTGCATTTCCTTTTGAAACTGCAACAGCTACTCCAGAAAACAATCATGTCTCTGAATTCACAGCAACATCCTGAGGATGATAAAAGTATGAAGGAATTCATGGTCCTTTGTGACATAATAATAATAATAATTAATACATTATTATTTGTATTGCAAGATTAATCTTTCTGTTTTGCAGATTCAGCTCCACATTGATTCTTGTTGCTCTTTGCAATGTATCTATCTATCTAGGCATCAGTATTTGCTGTTGTTTCTGTTGGAGCACTCAGCGTGTTCCATTTTTCTGACAATCTGTGTCTTGAAAATTCTAGCCAATATGCCTGGAAGTTCCAAGAACCATCAAATTATGAAGGAATTCGAGGTCCTTTTTTATATTACCATTTATCAGTAGTTATTATTTGTAGAGCAAAGATTAATCTTTCGGTTTTTTTAGATCCAGCTCTACGCTGATTCTTGTTGCTATTTGCCATGTATCTGTAGCTATCTAGCTATAAAGGCAACCGGTTTTTGCTCTTGTTTCTTTGTATTTTGACCCTTTCTTTGTGTTTGATGCTCAAATGTGGAAAATAATACTTACTTGAATGTCTGATGAGTCGGGATAAATTTAAAGGCTAAGGCTCAGATCAGCAATGGTATTTCGGTGCCTAAATCCCCTTGAAATACCCAGCACCTTTGAGGATCTGGTCTATGTTCTTTTTAAAACAGTAAGGAAATGAAAACTTTGAAGGGTTTCTGGCCAGTTTTAACCCAGACACTGCAGTGCGATAAGTGAAGATAACGGCTAGGCTCCAGAAAGGGCTTTGATATCACTCCTCAGCTACGGCAACTCCAGGCACGGGCCTCCCTGTCAAACCACACTGGAGAGAAGAGGGTGCTCGATTTTGTGTACAATCATCTTCTCTTTCCCACCTCTTTTTGACTTCCAAAGATTTATCACACACCCAAAAAACTTTCTTTTCTCTAGCCGTTTGTCAGTCTCTTTGTTCTCAAAAGACAAACTGAGTCACTACAGAAATGGCTGACTAGTTCGGTAAACTGCCCCTGCCCACTGTACTGGGACAGGTTACCATTTCAGGCCTGAGAGCAAATTATCTACTTTGGTGTGTGTTTTTTTCCTTTCTGAAAACCGAAATGGTTTCAAACCACCCTTGTGACTCAAACTCCCAATAGTAACTTGGCTACTCCCCTTTTCCTCCACAAAACTCTCTCCCCTCAAGCAATCCCACGTCTCTGCCGGAGAAAGGCTTTGGGATTGACCCAAATGGCTGCATTTGCTAGAACCTAACGAGAAACCCTCCCTTCGCTTTAACTCAGTCGAAATTTTCTCCTTTAGTTACAATCACAATGTCACATCACGATCGCAGGTTCAGCTTTCAACATCATTTATTTTTGTTTTCTATGTCATGTGAAACAAAGACACCACTGTGTCCACTAGAAATCGATCTGCCACTCACCCACAATGAGGCTAATGATCCTTCTCTCCAGATGGTTAATTCCAAAGACTTGTCTATAGCCCTGGGTGGAAGGTTTTTTGGATGACTATTTCATGGACTGAAATATTTTGGTTTGACCAAAAATGATTTTTTTAAAAATTTTGTTTCAAGAAGAAAACTTAAAAAAAAAAATCTGGGGTCAACCTGAATTGTTATTATTATGCTAATTATTTTATTGGTTTGGCGAGGTAGCTAGAAAGCAAAACAACAAATGATTCGCACAGCTCTATTGGTATAAATGGTCCATGGTGGGAACATGCCTAATTTCTGCTCTGAGGCTCTAGAAAAGTTTGATTGGTTCCATATGTGTTGAAGAGAAACATCTTCCGCTGACTGGGAATTGAACATAGGCTGCAGCACTGAGAGCACCAAATCCTAACTCCTAGACCACCAGGGAAGGGATCGCTTTTCATCAATGCTAGGCTTTTTCAAGCAGCTTTCTCTAAAAAATTCCTCTTGGGTCAACCTGAAATATTATTGGCAAAAAGAAAAGGAGGACTTGTGGCACCTTAGGGACTAACAAACTTATTTGGGCATAAGCTTTCGTGGGCTTGAACCCACTTCATCAGATGTATGAACTAAAAGATACAGGAGCAGGTATAAATACATGAAAGGATGTGGGTTGCTTTACCAAGTGTGAGGTCAGTCTAATGGCATAAATCAATCCAGTCCCCTCACAGACGACCCCCTCCCGCTGGGACAGGGGCAGGTCCGAGCTCTCACACCAAATGGCTCATTGGGGCTGCCAGAATCTGTGGGCGGCTCATTCATTTTACGCCGAGGGTTGAGTCCTGCTTTGTGCACGGTGTCTGAGAATGAAAATCCTAAACCACCCTTTGAAACAACAAATGCAGCAGGACGTGTTTTTGTCCCTCGATCTGCTGGCAATGCCCCTACTTATACAGCCCAAAATGCCATTGACCTTCTTGGCAACAAGGGCACACTGTTGACTCATCTCCAGCTTCTCGTCCACTATAACCCCTAGGTCCTTTTCTGCCGAACTGCTGCCTAGCGATTCGGTCCCTAGTCTGTAGCGGTGCATTGGATTCTTCCATCCTAAGTGCAGGACTCTGCACTTGTCCTCATTGAAACTCATCAGATTTTTTTTAGCCCAGTCCTCTCATTTGTCTAGGGACCTCTGTATCCTATCCCTATCCTCCAGTGTATCTACCTCTCCTCCCAGTTTAGTGTCCTCTGCAAACTTGCTGAGGGTGCAATCCACACCATCCTCCGGATCATTTATGAAGATATTGAACAAAACCGGCCCCAGGACCGATCCTTGGGGTACTCCACTTGATGCCGGCTGCCAACTAGACATGGAGCTATTGATCACTACCCATTGAGCCCGACAATCTAGCCAGCTTTCTATCCACCTTATAGTCTATTCATCCAGCCCATACTTCTTTAACTTGCTGGCAAGAATACTGTGGGAGACCGTTTCAAAAGCTTTGCTAAAGTCAAGGAACAACACATCCACCACTTTCCCCTCATCCACAGAGCCAGTTATCTCGTCATAGAAGGCAATTAGATTAGTCAGGCATGACTTTCCCTTGGTGAATCCATGCTGACTGTTCCTGATCACTTTCCTCTCCTCTAAGTGCTTCAGAATTGATTCCTTGAGGACCTGCCCCATGATTTTTCCAGGGACTGAGGTGAGGCTGACTGGCCTGTAGTTCCCGGGAGCCTCCTTGTTCCCTTTTTTAAAGATTGGCACTACATTAGCCTTTTTCCACTCATCTGGGACTTCCCCCGATCGCCATGAGTTTTCAAAAATATTGGACAATGGCTCCGCAATCATATCCGCCAACTCCTTTAGCCCTCTCGGATGCAACGCATCGGGCCCCATGGACTTGTGCTCATCCAGCTTTTCTAAATAGTCCCGAACCACTTCTTTCTCCACAGAGGGTTGGTCCCCTCCTCCCCATGCTGTACTTCCCAGGGCATCAGTCTGGGAGCTGAGCTTGTTCGTGAAAACAGGCAAAAAAAGCATTGAGTACATTAGCTTTTTTCACATCCTCTGTCACTAGGTTGCCTCCCTCATTCAGTAAGGGGCCCACACTTTCCTTGGCTTTCTCCTTGTTGCCAACATACCTGAAGAAAGCCTTCTTGTACTCTTAACATCTCTTGCTAGCTGCAACTCCAGGTGTGATTTGGTCCTCCTGATTTCACTCCTGCATGCCCAAGCAATATTTTTATACTTATCCCTGGTCATTTGTCCAATCTTCCACTTCTTGTAAGCTTCTTTTTTGTATTTAAGATCAGCAAGGATTTCCCTGTTAAGCCACAGTAATGTCCCGAGCTCCCCAAGTCCCATTGACAGCTGAGCTCTTCCTGCCCATTGAGCCCAGCAGAGACAGTGGGTGGGGGGTGAGTTTGTACCCAAATAACTGACAGAGCCAAGCAAAGAGCAAAGAAATGTTTCCTTCAGTCACTAGGTCTCTGTTTCTGTGGCTCATTCTCTCTTCCCTTCTCTGATAACGAGCAACGGTAAGAGAGGAAAAGGTTCAAACATGTGCTAGGTGGTGGCTAGGGTGGGATGACAAATTGAAAACCATCACAGAGCCCTCTACTGTGACACTGACATGACCCCATTCTGACCTTTTATTGACACTTCTTTAATAACTTAAAAAAAAGAACAGGAGGACTTGTGGCACCTTAGAGACTAACCAATTTCTTTGAGCATAAGCTTTCGTGAGCTACAGAATGCATCCGATGAAGTGAGCTGTAGCTCACGAAAGCTTATGCTCAAAGAAATTGGTTAGTCTCTAAGGTGCCACAAGTCCTCCTTTCCTTTTGGCAGATACAGACTAACACGGCTGCTACTCTGAAACCTGTCGTCATTAATAACGGTTCCCCTGACGTACGTTGCTAAGATTATTTCAATAGCTCCGACACCGATACCTCCTGCCCCTTCTGGCTGGTTCATTGCACTGTTTGGAACCTGCACCTAAAATCACCCCCTGCCTGGGAGCAAGATTCAAAACTGCCCAAGGAAACCCCACTGGGTTTCAAGTACCGCACAAGCAGGGAGGCAAAGGGACAGTACAGGGTCGCAGAGCTTCTCCTTTGTCCCAGGGAGAAGGATTTAGTGGGCTAGATTAGGGGGGCTAATAGTCATGACTCCTGGGTTCTATTCCTGGCTGTGGGAGGAAAGGGGTGTCGAGTGGATTAGAGTGGGGGGGGGGCCTAGGAGTCAAAGAAAAAACACCTCCCTTGTGTTCAGCTTCAATGCACATTGAACAAGAACATGGCTTCTCATGTCTTAGGTTCTGATGCCATCGTGTGGTCGTTTCATTTCACTTCTTCTTGTGAAAAGGTTTGGGTGCCTTGCACAGACACGTTATTTCCTGGGGAGAGACGGAGAACTGGAAGCTGCGTGGATTTCATCCTCCGAAAAATAAAATAATCCCCAGACAGCTCAGGCCTACCCGTCCCCCCTCGCTGCTGCCAGTGAAGCTCAGTTCTGGGCCTGGTGTGCAGTAAATGTGGGGGAGACGCTGCCTGCCTGGACTTTTCGGGAGAAAAAGTCAGACACGACGCCATGCCCGGTGCAGGAGATGCAGATGTGTTGCTTGATTGTTTTTCTCATTTTAAATGTACTTGATCATTTGGATGGCAAAAAATCTTTGTAAAAGACCATGAAAAAAGGAAGAAACCGTGAAAATACCCAAGGGAGAAAGGGGGATTCTGAGAGCTGGGGTAGAGATGGAGATTTTCATGAAACGGGGACAGGCCAAAGCAGGGAGCAAAGGGGGAGGTTTTTGTGCAGTTCCATTTTAACCAGCCTCACATCCTGGAGTCCCTAATGTCCCAGCTTACCCGCAACATGTGACCTCGAGACTCCTCCCCACTGCAAAAACTGCAGATCCCCCAGCACTCCTTAACCTAGATGGATCCTCTGGCAACCAGATGTCTCTGCAGAACCACCGTGGTTACTCTCCTGAGTGTCTGTTCAAGGATAGCTACTGACTTCTCCTGAGAATGCAGTTGAGTAATGGCTCTCCCATTTCTAGATGCTTTCCTGTGGGCTCTGAGAAGCAGGATGGGGCGTGTATGATAAAGTCCACGCAACATTCCCCTTTCATCCCAGCCCTGGGACGTCACCAGTTGCCACCTATCCCCTGGCAGCACTGAGGGATGTTTCCCACTGTCCAGGAGACACCAACCTTGGACCAAAGGCAACTTCAGGCTTCTTCTCTCCCCCTTCTTGGAATCAAGTTCTTTTTTTTACCAAGAGTTAAAGCAGCCCAAACCCCCAGGGTCTGGATTAATGTCACAAGTTTGCATTCTCTCCCTGGAAGACAACTTCTTAATGAGAGGAGTTAAATGAGATGAGTGGAGTTAAATCAGTTCTCAGCCTGAGTCCTTTGCTCTTAATCCTGAGGATATTGTCCCACCGTGGGGCCATTTCCTGCCTCTCTTTCACACAGAAGGACAATTTTCTTTGCGCAGACGCAGGAAGAGCAAGATCTTTCTCTGTCTCTTGTGCAAAGCAGGGTGTCAAATTCCAAGGAACCTTCCTCTTCTGCGATGGAAACAATGGAGAAGCAGGGGGCCCTGGGCACCTCCAGCCCTGGCCGGGAGATGTTCCCTCCCTGCTTTCTTTATGCTGCTTGTTGTTATTTCATGGAGTGTCTGGGATGGGGGAAAAGCTGAGTTCACTCCAGGTGGAGGGAAAAAAGGACCCTGAAAATCTCAGGGCCTCAGGGAAAACCCAACCCCTGCTACCGGGATCACTGAGGTGCTGGGGATTTGAGCAGGAAAGGGACTGTGTGAATTGTCCAGGTGGGGAATGAATAACCATTGACAACTAGATCCACCTCATTAACCACGGACACAGGCTAATCGTGCTGCAGATAGAAGGGAAACTGGGAGCGATTCTTTGCTGTCAGCCATGGAAACAGTGACCCGACTGCACTGCAGTGAATGTGGTGGGGAAAGCTGGACTTTACAGGCAGGTGGAAATAGCAGATCTGAGAAAAACCTGGAGGCCCCCCCACCAGTTCTTCCACCGGGGTGAGGTGTTGAGCGACTTACAGCGCCCCCCAGCGCCGTTACCTTTCAGCAGGGGCTGTCAGCTCCAGCCAGTCAATGCAGGGGAGAGGGCCGAGTGTATCTCTGCACCCTGAGTCCAGGGCAGGCCCTCTCTCTCCCCCACATAGAGAAACTGGCCCTGCTGCAAAGTGACCCCTGAGAACCAGCAACCTCCAGGACAGAGGGTTTGGCCCTCAGAGCAGGGAATGTGTCCCCCATGCTGCCGTTAGGCCCCTGGAGGCTCTGGAAACAGGAGGGCTCTGAGCGTAACCCATCCCAAACAGCCCCCAACTGGGGATGTAGCTCAGTGGTAGAGCGCATGCTTCGCATGTATGAGGCCCTGGGTTCGATCCCCAGCATCTCCAAGTCTCTTTTCACCCTGCTGCTTTGCTCTGGCCCAGCAGGGATGTGGCCCAGCAGGAGTTTCAGTCCTGCTCAGTGCGGGGCAGGTGCCCATTGCACGGAAGGTCTGTGGGGGTTTCTGCTCCTAAGTCACCTTGGTACTTTTAAGACTCCCACCCAAGGGGCGGCTTGGGACAATGGCGGATGAGAAGGGGGAATCCTCCAGCCCTGGAAGGAACGGTCCCGTCTGCCCAGACTGAGGGGCAAGGAGACGGAGGGGCAGTCAGTGCTCAGAGAGGAGAGAGCTCAGTGATTTACACCCACCAGGGGACACTGTCTTTTTGAGGCGGGTGCAGCTGGCTTGGGATGGTGCTGACGATGGATAGAAAACAGGCTGGAGTCAATGACAGATGGGACCACAGAAGGGGAAGGCGAAGGGCAGCTCCACCAAAGGTCCTGGGTGCTCAGATGCTCCAGGTCTAGGCACCCTGGCCTGTCCTAGAGAGAGAAAAGACAAAGAGGGGCCCAGCCCCCTGACAGTCATCCCATGGACAAGAATCTGGTTGGGAGTGGGGTGAAGGTTCCTGCTGGACAAAGGGGAGCTGAAGTCCCCCAGCGTCCTGGAATTTAAGCAATGCAAGCTTCAAACCCTGCACAGGTGGGGGCTGAGAGGCACCCGCAGAAGGTTGAGCTGGATGGGGCGGCAGGTTTCTACAGTTTTTGGTGGTTTCCAGAATGGGACGAAGTCCTGCCCCCCCGTCCCCCTCCCCCCACATCTGCCTAAGGTTCTGGGAGGGAGTTTGGGTGTGGGAGGGAGAGGGGTTGGGCTCTGGGAGAGAGTTTGGATGCAGGGTCTTGGCTTGGGCAGGGGGTTGGGGATGCGGGAGAGGGTGAGAGGTGGGCGCTTACCTCGGGCATCTCCCAAAAGTGATCTGCACCCCCCTCTGGCAGCAGCCCCTATGTCGGGGGGGGGGGGGGGGGCTCTGCCCACCGCTGCCCGCAGACACCACCCCTGCAGCTCCCATTCCCACAGTTGGTAGAGTTGGCCCTCGGGGCGGGGGCGGTGTGTGGAGATCCCCCCACCCCTGGGGCTGCAGGGATGCACCAGCCGCTTCTGAGACCGGCACACCATGCGGAGCGAGGGTGGGCAGGAAGCCGCCTTAGCCCCCTTGTGCTGCCGGTGGGGGTCCCCGGGCCCTTTTAAATTGCCCATGGGCGGCAGGTGGGACCCGGGCGAGTCAGGACGCTCCCAAGAGCCTAACGTTGCTTTGCACAACAATAAATCTCAGAATAGGCCAGCAGTGAAATGACGGCAGAACCTAAAGAATGAAAAGCCTCCGGGTTCGTCTGTGGGCCTTGATGCCGAACGGGAGCCGTAATTTGACTCGCTTTGTGGCTGCGGCCGGTAAAATGTCAGGACAAAGTCGTCCCAGTGATTGTGACACTGGGTTTGAGGAGGCTTTGATCTTATTAAATGTAGTTTTAGCATGTTACACTTGTGTTTTTAAAGGTAACTTCCCCAAGCAATCCCAAGTTGTTCTTCCCAGAGCTGGGTGATGGTGGGCAGCAGGGGATCTCCTCAGTCTGTGGGGGAATCTCTCTGGGCCCCACTGTTAGTTCTCCAGCCTTTCTCCCCCTAACCACGCACACCCCTCCCCTCTCCATTATCAATGCTTTACAGTGACCCCTCCCTCCCCTTATGGGATACAGCCTCTCGGTGACCGAGACTGACTGGGGCTCCCCTCTGCATGGTCCCAATGGGGAAGGAAAGGGACTGATGGGGGAGGGATGTAAGCAGAGTCAGGATGAGCTCCACCCTGACATCTGGTGGTGAGGTGTGGCAAGTTGTGGAAAAGAACTTCAGGGGCTGTGTTAGGATATAGATATTCAGGTCTGTCTGTAAAGGCCTATACTTTAAGAATTTAGGTGTATTCTTATCACTTGGCTAACTATAGAGGTATAAAAGAAAGAATCAAAATCACTGTCTGCTGGTGTAAGGGCCTTCTCTTACTGTGACAGTCTGAGGCCCTGTTCTTAGGCTAAGGCCTTTGGCTAAGCAGCAGAGGCAGCCATAAGCTGGGAAGCGAACGGTCACATCCTCACATTCCAAACTAGTCACATTGAAATAAGGTGCTATTGGGCTGTTAGGCACTATCAGGACAGGATTGTATTCCTATCACCTCCAGAGAAAGGGAAGTGCCTAGAAAATGTAAAAGGAAACTTAGTTTGATAGCATCCTGTCTGGCAAGAACTCACTTATCAATAGCTGGGATGTGAAATTCTCACTTCTGTATTGTCTTGTCATTATAGTTCCCACTTTGCTATTGTTTGTCTGTATAATCTCTGTCTGGTTCTGTGATTGTTCCTGTCTGCTGTATAATTAATTTTGCTGGGTGTAAACTAATTGAGGTGGTGGGATATAATTGGTTACATAATCATGTTACAATATGTTAGGATTGGTTAGTTAAATTTCAGGAAAATGATTGGTTAAGGTATAGCTAAGCAGAACTCAAGTTTTACTATATAATCTGTAGTCAATGAGGAAGTGAGTGGGTGGGGGTGGGCATGGGCATGTGGATGTGGGTAAGGGAGATGGGAACAGGGAATGGGGGTAAGAAAATTGGAATCATGTTTTGCTAAAGGGGGAAATGGGAACAGGGAATGGGAGTAAGGAAGTTGGAATCATGTTTGGCTAAGGGTAGGAATGGGAACAGGGACACAGGTGTAAGGCTCTGTGGTGTCAGAGCTGGGAAGGAGGATACTAAGGAAGGAAACTGGAATCATGCTTGCTGGAAGTTCACCTCAATAAACATCGAATTGTTTGCACCTTTGGACTTCGGGTATCGTTGCTCTCTGTTCATGCGAGAAGGACCAGGGAAGTAAGTGGGTGAAGGAATAAGCCCCCTAACAGGCTGATCTCATTTGCATAGGCACACCCACCCTGCGTAGAATGGGGCCATAGCTGCCCAAATGGTCACTTTGGCTGTTGTGGGATCCCCAGTGTCTCTGTTATTGGGGCAAGAAGAATAAATTGTTATTACCCTGATTATGGGAACTGTGCTGGGAACTGTACTTGGCCTTTTGTTATGATGGAGGGACTCACCATCAACTAAGTAGCAATCGCTAGGCAAGGGTCATGGGTTCCAAAACTCTGTGAATTGAGAGAGGCTTGAGACAGGTATTAGTATCTGGTGGTGTGGGGTCCTTTGTGAGGGCCTGAAACACCAATTGCACCTCTGTTTCTTTCCACTGTGGAATGATATGCACAGAGCTAATTTTGGGTCTGTTAAGAGTCTTGCTACTGTGCTGAATTCACTTTGGCCTTATGGTGCACCAGCATTAAGGCTCCCACTATTATGAGCTGAAATCAGTGAGAGCTGTGTCAAGTAGTGGGGAGCCGGAAGATCTAGAGTGCAGTGGTGCTGTTTGTGGATAGGTTGGTGGAGTATTCGTGAGACAATGGAGCGGAGCCCTTGTGAGGCAGTCAGCTTCAGGTCATGTAAGGTGCCCCTTACCTCTTTCCCCCCCCCCCACAGGCACATTTATAGCCAGACTTGGGGAGTAACACTCTGCAGATGAACTTTTGAGCTCTGGGGCTGGACTTTTTGGACTTTGGGTGATTTGTGGGTTGCTGGACTCAAGAGACGTTTGGGTTCTGGGACTCAAGAACCCGAGGGAAAGGATGTGGCCCAATTTGCTGGGGTGGGTCTTTGCTCATGGTTTGGTTAATGAACACTAGTTGTGGTGTTTCCCCAATTTAATGCTGATGTCGTTTACCTCATGTTATTAAAGATTCTCTGCTCCACCGAGACTCTGTGCTTGCGAGAGGGGAAGTATTGCCTCTTGGAGGCGACCAGGGGGTGTGTAAGATTTTCCTAGGTCACTGGGTGGGGGCTCGAGCCATTTTTGCATTTGCTTTGATGAGAGGGAACCCCTGTGCACTGAACCCGGCCCTTGCTGCTATCAACTTGGCCTGACAGAAGGGTTACAGGAAGAAGACGGGCAGAAGGAGTCAAATGGGGCTAAACCAGAATAGAGGAGATTTTCTTCCTGTTAAAATGGACTGGAGTCTCATTGCTGGAAAGCCACATCTTGAGTGAGGTTTGAACCGGCAGCCTTTCAATTACCAGGCAAAGGTGTGAACCACAGAGACGGATCACGGCCGACTTCCCAGCGCTGTCCAAGGAGCCCCTGCAGGGGTGCAAGTGGTTAGTGCAAAGGGCAATATTGCTGGGGTTGTGAGTTCAAGCTTTCCCTGCAGCCCTGGTTTCTATTACCCCATGGAGCTTCCCCAGCTTGCTTGTCCTAATTCACATGGAAAGTGTCATGAGAGGAAGGTCTAAAATGTGGACGTTGGTGCAAAGCTTGGGACCCCCCACCAATGCTGCCTTTAGCTGTGGGTGGGTTGCTCAGGGGCAGGGAGAATTGATTTCTTTGCTGCTGAGAAAGCTGCCAGGACAGGTCTGTGGGCACCAGAGCTCCCCGCTTCTTCCAGCACATGCCAGGCTCTGTCACTCCTGGAGGAGGGTCCTATAAGCATTGAGCCTAAAGCTCTTCCAAGCCTTCTTAGCGCAGCGGGCAGCGCATCAGTCTCATAATCTGAAGGTCCTGAGTTCAAGCCTCAGAGAGGGCAACTCTTCTTGCTCCCTGCTTCAGATTTTCTAACGGAAATCGTGGAAAAGGGACTAGAGCTGAGTGGTTTCTAGACACCTCCCCATCCATCTAACACGCACTCAGAGACTTTTCTAAGGCATTCACTTTTCCTTCTCCTTTATGACTCTGGAAATACTGATTCCTAGAAGCCCCTTTCCACAGAGCACACAGAGCGAGCTGCGGGCTGCCAGGCTGTTGTGGGCAAGTAGCAAAAGGGATGCACAAAAAATCCAGGAGGGCCATTTTCCCCCATGCTCATCCCCCAAGCAGCTTGGACTCTTGATGACTGTGATGCTCCAATTCCAGCTCCTCCGTATCCTCGACCCCCATTGGAGGCAAGTTCCTTCGACCCCTGTTCATATTCCAGACCCCAGCCCGTGCGGCATCCCTGCCCAGCAAGTCACCTTCTGCCCCCGCTGAACCAGCTGGGGGGCTGCCCCCCGGGGCATACAGTTTATACCGCTCCCCTCAGAGCAGCAGCCGCAGCTGTTGGCGACTAATCCCCACCTAAGACTTGGGGGAAGGAGCTGGGGATCACTTGTTATTTCTTCCATATGTCCAGTCTCACTGTGTTTGAACACATTTCTCTCGAAAACTTATTTACATTTAGAGCCCCTCCCCCCATTTCCGCTTTATGCCTCATTCCTGTACAGATGTGAACACAAAGAAACTTTTGGGGACCACATGCAGCTACTCCCCTGAAGATTTTTTAATTCAATCATTGCTGACTCCTACCCCCATTCAGAACAGTGGATTTTTTGCCCAGGAGCTGGGCTAAAGGCAAAATAACGGGCGAAGGTTTGTTACCCCCATGCCCGGTGCTGGAATTCGCTATATTATCCCAGCACAAAGGCTGAACTATGGCACAGAGGCTCCTTTCTCTGCAGAGAAACGCGTTTCCCTGTAAAAGCACCTCAGCGGGGAATGGATAGACCAGCCATGTGGTGGCACCATCCCTTCGGGGCTGGAGCTGCAGGTTCAGCCCTGCACAGGGGCTCAGGGGCTCAGTCTACACTGCAATTAAAACCCCAGGGCTGGCCTGTGCCAGCTGACTCGGGCTCCCAGGGCTCAGACTATTTAATTGCAGCATAGATGCTCAAGCTCTGGCTGCAAGCAGAGCTCTGGCTCCCTCCCATCTAGCAGACCCCAGCTGGGATGGAATTGGGGATGGGAGCAAGTTCCCCTGAGCTCACGGGGTCTTTCTGCTCTGAAACCTCCTGCGTTCTCAGTAACCGTCTCATCTGAAATAGAAGCCGCCATCCTGGCAGGGAAAGGAAAGAACAGAAAGCGGAGGAGAGAAAGAGGGAATTCCTCCCCAGCAAGCTGTCTCCCTTCCACCACCCTCCTTAACTCTCATCCCATGTCACTGGGCTCCCTCTACACTGCATCCATGGAGAGGACACCAGGGTTTGGTGTGGTACAGAGCATCAGCAAGGAGATCAGGGAGCGTGTCTCTCCGGTGCTCTCAAAGGTCCCCATGCTGGCACCAAGGAGGGTGGAATAGGTGGAGTAACCAGTCTGATCCCAATGCAAAGAGGTGAGGAGCAAGGAGCATTGGCTTGCTAAACCCAGGGTTGTGAGTTCAATCCTTGAGGGGGCCATTTAGGGATCTGGGGCAAAAAAATTGGGGATTGTGCCTGCTTTGAGCAGGGGGTTGGACTAGATGATCTCCTGAGGTCCCTTCCAACTCTGATAGTCTATGAGGAGACAGAGCCAGGAGCCACTGAGGGTGGAAGAGAGTTAGGAACATGTGTGTGGGGGATGATGGGAATTATTGGAGATGCCTAGGAATACTGCAGGGGTTGGATTTTCTACATTCCCCAGCTGATAGCAAATAGCTGTGAAATTCCTGGGAAGTGTGTGTGTGTCTCATTCCCCCTCCCCAACCCAATGGCCAGTCTATATTGAGGATAACAACCTACTACAGCTGCTACTCTATTAGTTGATGTGGCAGACATCTGTATGGTGGATCTAAAGACCCTGCTTTGCTGATCACACACTGTCTGGTCAATATGGCTGATCAGAATGGAATTTCTATTTGTTCAATTTTCCTTTCTAAAAAACTAGAGGAAATGCCATATAAAAATGTCCATCCCCTTTTCTAGATTTAATTTGCTGGGTCTGAGAAGGCAGCCTTTGTCTCGCAAGAAGAATCGGCAGTGCTGTCCGTCAGTGCTGGATGGGCAGTGAGCCCAAATGCTTCTCACTTGGCTTCTCTTCCACAATAATCTTTCTGCCCTTCTCTTTCCTCATCCAGCCAGCCACAGACTAGATTGCCTCAGAGACAAACGAGGGCTCTTTGTCCCGTGACAAACCTACAGCTCTTAGTGGTCCTAAGAAACCCAACAAGAAGAGGAAAACCAGCAGGATTCAAGGGGGACACCTCTCTCAAAGGTCTGTGTGACCTGTGCTTGAGGACTGGTTGTTTCCAAGCCCATGTTTAACCATCCCAGCTGCATTGTGAACCTGGGCCTACATGTGTTTGACCCTGGTCTCACAGTCGTGTTACATGTGCACCCCCATCAGCGATCCCTCTATTTGAGGATGATGTCTTGCATGGATTTACATATGGATCCCACGATGACTCAGGAGTCTGAGCCTGGAACCACAGACCCCGGGGTGGAAGGTTTGTAGAAATTTTGGTGGTGCCCAGAACCCACCCCTGCCCAAACTCTTCCCCCCACCTGCCTAAGGCTCTGGGAGGGAGTTTGGGTGGGGGAGGAGATATGGGTTGCAGGCCCTTGGCTGGGGCAGGGGACTGGAGTGCAGGAGGGATGTGGGGTTCAGGCTCTGGGAGGGGGTGCAGAGGGAGGGGGTGCAGGTTCTGGGAGGAAGTTTAGGGATGGGAGGGGGTGTGGAGGAAGGGGGTGCAGGGGTGAGGGCTGTGGGGTGAGGTTGGGGATGAGGGGTTCACAGTGCAGGAGGGGGCTCAGGTCTGGGACTCGGGGTTGGGGTGCTGGGGGGGCGCAGGCTCTGGGGTGGGGCAGGGCCAGGGTTGAGGAGCTTGGGGTGCAGACAGGCTGAGTCAGGGCTAGGGTCAGAGAGAACTCCCCCACTCCGCTCCCCTCCTTCAGCAGTGAGCTCTGGCTGAGGGACCCCTCCTCTTCCCTCCCCCCCCAGCACACTCACTCTGTACCACTGTCACTGCACATGCTCCTAGGGCCAGGGCCAGGAAGCCCCCTCGCCTCCCCTATGGTGGGTATCGGGGGGGTCTGCCATCATGTGTGGCCTCCCCTGCTGCTGCCCCTCACCGTAGCCTCACGGGGGGTGGGGGATGGGGCTGCCCCTTGCCCAGCATGGGGCAGGAGCGGTGGCTGCGGGAGGAGGGGGGGTCAGATTACAGGCCAAACACTCACCGAAGCCCCAGCAGCTGCTCAGGTGAGTGAGGGCCACTGTAGAGGATCGGGTCTCCTGGGGGGTCCGGGGGGGCTGCCAAGCACCTGTGGTGTGTGTCTCCTCCCCGTCCTCAGGCTGCTGCCAGCCTCTCTCGTTGCCATGCAGGCAGGGGAGAGCCGCCCACCACTTTCATTCCAGCAGGGACACTCCAGGGTGGGGGACGCTCCGGGGGGGGGGAGGTGGCAGGTGGGGGCCGGGGCCCACTCGAGGCAGAGCCGGGGGAGAGACAAAGCTGCAAATATTGGTGGAGCAGGGTCCCCAGCACCACAGACCCATATAACTCGCTGCCGTATGCCCGCGGTAGGTGCAGACATTTCCTGGCAGGTCAGATGCCCACTGGGAGAAAGATTTATTTTTCCTCCCTTTTCTCTCTCTTTTCAGCTTCCAGGGCAAGGCGCTTCTCCTCGAAGCAGGCCACTTGCCTGAGGGAGGATGTGGTGACATTGAGGTCAGTTGGTGGCTTGCTCCTCCCAACTTGTGAATAGGTGACCAGTTAGCAAGTGTGAAAAACTGGTGGGTGGTAATAAGCACCTGTCAAGGTTCCTTTCCCACTCTGAACTCTAGGGTACAGATGTGGGGACCTGCATGAAAACCTCCTAAGCTTACTTTTACCAACTTAGGTTAAAACTTCCCCAAGGTACAAAATATTTTACCCTTGGATTTCCACTGCCACCACCAAACTTTATCTGGGTTTACTGGGAAACATAGTTTGGACACGTCTTCCCCCCCCAAATCCTCCCAACCCTTGCACCCCACTTCCTGGGGAAGGTTTGGTAAAAATCCTCACCAATTTGCATAGGTGACCACAGACCCAAACCCTTGGATCTGAGAACAATGAAAAAGCATTCAGTTTTCTTACAAGAAGACTTTTAATAAAAGTAAAGGAATCACCTCTGTAAAATCAGGATGGTAGATATCTTACAGGGTAATTAGATTCAAAACACAGAGAATCCCTCTAGGCAAAACCTTAAGTTACAAAAAAGACACACAGTCAGGGATAGTCATTCTATTCAGCACAGCTCTTTTCTCAGCCATTTAAAGAAATCATAATCTAACACATACCTAGCTAGATTACTTACTAAAAGTTCTAAGACTCCATTCCTGTTCTGTCCCCGGCAAAAGCATCACACAGACAGACCCAGACCCTTTGTTTTTCTTCCTCCTCTCAGTATCTTGTCTCCTCATTGGTCATTTTGGTCAGGTGGCAGGGAGGTTACCTTTAGCTTCTTAACCCTTTACAGGTGAGAGGATTTTTCCTCTGGCCAGGAGGGATTTTAAAGGGGTTTACCCTTCCCTTTATATTTATGACAGCACCTATAAAAGACAAAGCCCCAAATATCAGGACTGTCCTTGTACCGTCAGGACATCTGGTCACCCTACTTGGGATGGCCATGGCAGTTTTCTTGAGAGACGCCTTCAGGGCATGCTAGATGCCTGCGGGTGTTTTCTTCGACCGTGGGCCAGCTGGTGCCCTGGCAGCAGTGACCGCACGGTCCTGACAAGCAGGCGGTCTGGGGCCCAGTGGCTGGGAAAGTCCAAGACGACTGGAGATCCCAAGTCGCTGCAGTCGTTACCCTCTTTCACAGCCCTTGGGATCCAATGATCCTCTTCTGCCTGATCCACCACTGAGGACTTGAGGGGGGTCGTGTTACATGCCCACACTGCACTATGCAGCCATTCTGACTTGGATCTGCTGTTTGACCTGCCTCCCCGCTGTGCAATGACAGGGACTGGGCTCGGGATTCATAGATTCATAGATACTAAGGTCAGAAGGGACCATTATGATCATCTAGTCTGACCTCCTGCAGAACGCAGGCCACAGAATCTCACCCACCACTCCTGCGAAAAACCTCTCACCTATGTCTGAACTATTGAAGTCCTCAAATTGTGGTTTAAAGACTTCAAGGAGCAGAGAATCCTCCAGCAAGTGACCCATGCCCCATGCTACAGAGGAAGGCGAAAAACCTCCAGGGCCTCTTCCAATCTGCCCTGGAGGAAAATTTCTTCCTGACCCCAAATATGGCGATCAGCTAAACCCTGAGCATATGGGCAAGACTCACCAGCCAGATACTACAGAAAATTATTTCCTGGGTAACTCAGATCCCACCCCATCTAATATCCCATCACAGGCCATTGGGCCTATTTACCATGAATATTTAATTACCAAAACCATGTTATCCCATCATACCATCTCCTCCATAAATTTATCAAGTTTAATCTTAAAGCCAGATAGATCTTTTGCCCCCACTGCTTCCCTTGGAAGGCTATTCCAAAACTTCACTCCTCTGATGGTTAGAAACCTTCGTCTAATTTCAAGTCTAAACTTCCTGGTGGCCAGTCCTCCCTAGCTGTGTCCTAGGATGTGGGTCCTGAGTGCCTGCTGACCCAAGTCGGACTGATATGTGTCTGCTCAGACTGGGGGCTTGGGCTCAAACCTAAGTTGGATCCCACGCTTAGTGTGCAGAGTAGACCCACTCATGCCAGGCTCAGGCCAGGCCCCTGCAGAGAGGGTTTCGTTACCTGGTGACCTGGGAAACCCACAGTCCCTTTGTGATGTCAAACTGACTGGGGAGGTTTTGAAGCCCAGGTGAACTGCCCAGGGAGGGGGAACAGGAAGAGCTGGGGGCCGGCTGGATCTTCTTGGGTTTTTGAAATTTAAGTGACACCTTGACAACATGTTATCCATAGATCTGGGCATTAAGCCCTCCTCCTTGGGAAGGGAATCTGTGCAGAGGGAGAATGGAAGAATGGATGGTATGTGAATGGACACACACATGGGCAGGACCCATGGAGAGGAAAGAGGTCTCATCTGTACATGAGGCAGGTTGAATGGGAAATGAAATGTCCCTTTACTCATCGAAGCCTACAGCAAAACTAGAGTTTGTTACTAGAAGAAATTCAGAACAAGGGGGAGGAGTTAACAATAAAACAAAGGGCTACAAGGAAAACAACATTCACTCTCTGGGGCCTGGAAAGGGGAAGAAATCTGCTAATGTCTTCCTGTGAATTGTCCTTTCACCAAGCCAGAGCTTCACCAAGCAAAGCTGAGTCCGCCGAGTGTGCGTGTTCCAGAGCTCTTTTCGGTCAAGCTGGGGGTGCGGTGATGGTCTTGAGAGGCTCCCTGCCACACCTAGGGCAGCGAGAACCACTCCTCCTTTGTGGCTGAGCCCAGGGCGTGATTGATGGCTTTGGAGGCGGGGGTTGGGCTGGCAGTGAGCAACTGGGATCCAGGAAGACCCCGTCTGCCCTTTTGAGGGCCAAACCCCTGTAGGTGTGGTTGGCTGCTGGGAGGTAGAATCCTGTGCCTGCCTCTTGGAGAAGAAGTTGGGTTGTGGATGGAAGAAAAAGAAGCAATGGTGAGACTAAGTGGGCTCCTTTCTGGCCAAGATGGTGCACTGTGGCGGGCTTGGGAGTTGCCTGTGAGCCGTGGGTGGACTTGTTCCAGTGAGAACCACTGCTCCTTTCTGGCCTACTTGGGGTCACCACTGATGGCTTGGGAGTGGGGGCGGTGGGCTGGGTTTGAGCGAATGGGATCCAGGAAGCCCCAGCCTGCTCCTCCAGGGGCCAAGTCTTCCACTTCTCTGCTGCCTTGGGGAGTCCAGCTTTAAGGCTGCCCAGCACGTGCTGCAGCTTGAGCATTAAGCCTTCCTGTGTGGTCTGTACTGTAGAGGACCCTGAACCCATGTAGGGTACCTTTGGGGGGAAATCCCAGCCAGAAAGAATTCTGGCCACCAGGTCAACCCATTAAGTCGAATGGGGCGAGCTGGAGGCCTGGTGACTTGGTAAGCTGGGCCAGCAGGTCAAGCTGATTTCCCCGCATGTGGGGGAGGTGGCTGCTGACGTTCGCCCTTCCCGCTCCCAGCGCTCCTGCACCCCAAAATCCCTGTCAGCCAGCAAGACGAGCCAGGAGACCAGAGAGAGGAGGCAAAGAGGTGGCCGGAGCCTCCTCTGGTGAGGATGCCTCTGTCCACCTCCCGCTTTGCTGCTGGGTGCCAAGTCCCTGGCGGCCAGTATGTGAAGCAGGGAGAACAGGGTGGGGCGGCAAGTGGCGGCAGGACTCTTGCTGCCAGGGTCTAGCTGCCTGACTTCCTCCCCATGCCGCTGGGCCCCAGTCGCCTTCAGCCACCAGGTAACCCAGGAACTAAGGTGGGAATGGGGTGAGGAAGCAAGTCAAGCTGAGCAAGGCAGGCAAAAGTTCATCTTGCCTTCGTGGGTGCTCGCAATGATGCCCTTTTTGTGTGCCATGACTGACAAAAATGTCCCAGACAGAGAAGCAGCAGGCCGAAAAGGTGCTCTGGAGGTGCCAAAGTAGCTCAGTGGGGAGAGCATTAGACTGAAGCTCTGGAGGTCCCTGATTTAATCCCAGGCTTCAGTGTATACTTTGGTTCCTTTGTGTGCAGGGGTGGGCTGTTTTCTGGAAGCTCAGCATTGCCTTTACCCACCATGAGTCCCTCATTTCAGGCTCCCCAGCAGGAAAAGACAGCGTGGGCTTGTGCACCGAGTTGGCCCACCTGAGCTTTCTTTCTTCTCTTGCTCTTTCTCAGCAAGGGGAAGAAAAAGAAGCTCTCCTTCAAGCAAGAATCACAAGGGTGATGTAAGGATGACTTCCTGGGAGCTGGCTCCGGTCCTTTGCTCTACCAGCTGACCTATCGAAGGGCTGCCACCACTTTCTCCAGGTTTGCCCATCGGTGTGTGCCAGGGCGAGCACCAGCCGAGCAGATGGAATTTGAAGGGAGGGGCAGAGCACTGGGACAGAGTTTCTGTAGCGTCGTGGTTATCACGTTTGCCTAACATGCAAAAGGCCCCCATTTTGAAACCGGGCAGAAACATGATGGCTTACTTTTCCCAGCTCCTCTAGCTGTCCAGCAAGGTGCTCCTCCTTCTACCACTGGCCTGTCCCTGGGATAACCCCAATGCCTGCAGGACAGAGGGTGGTGAAATGAGCTGAGAAAGCACCTTGGCCTCAGCCTAGGAAAGCTAGAGGATCTAGGCCAGTCACCTTGTGGAGCCTTGTGGCTTGGCCTCCTCTTCCCTTGGAGGTTGGCCTACGGAGGCCGGCTCTTCCTGTTGGCCTCTTTGCTGGACTTGCCAAAGGAGGAAGTGAGGCAGAAATGGGGCAAAAGAGGAAAGTCATGCTGAGGAAGGCAGGGCAGAAGCTGAGCGGCTAAGTGCTGCTAAGTGGGGTTAGTAGAGCTCCATCATTCGTTCTGCCAAAGCCTGGGGAGGTGGAGTTGGCTGCTGGGAGGTAGAATCCTGTGCCTACCGCTTGGCTTCCCAGGGATGGCTACTTGCAGCCCAGGAGAAGAAGCGGGGTTCTGGGTGGAAGGAAAAGAAGCAATGGTGACTCCGAGTGGGCTCCTTTCTCGCCAAGTCAGTGTGCTACGTTGGGCTTGGGAGTTGCTTGCGAGCCATGGGTGGACTTGTTCCAATGAGAACTGATGGTCCTTTCTGGCCAACCTGGGGGCACCAGTGACAGCTTGTGACATGGCAGGGGGCTGGCTTTGAGTGAATGGGATCCAGGAAGCCCCAGCCTGCCCCTCCGGGCCCAAGTCCACTGCTTGCCTCCTGCGTTGTGACATCCGGATTTTAATCTTCCTAGCATGTGCTGTGGCAAGCGTATTAAGCCTTCCTTGCTGGCCTGCTTGTTGGCAAAGTAGCTCAGTTAGGATTGCATTAGATTGAGGAGCTGAAGGTTTCTTGCCTGGTTCCAGGCTTTAGCACACCCCTTCACCCTGGGCGTGTAGTGCTGGGCTTTCTTCCGGGTGTGGAGCTGTGCCTTGAACTCACGAGTTTTCCGAACTTCAGAGGCAACACTTGCAGAGGGCGGTATGTGGGGTCACGTGCCCCACCTGGGTTAGCATCCCTGCTACGTCATGTGGTCCTGCCAGGCTCCCTCCCTGCACAGCAGCTGCTGGAGGGGGAAGTGGAGAGGGGCTGCGTTTGCTGCTTCCCCTCCCTGCATTGTTCACACCTGGGAGGGGCTGCTGATCCTAACGGAGTGGGGCTGAACCTTGAAACTGTGCCTTTCCCCTTCCTTCGGGAGACACCAGTCGCCAGTGCCTGGTTTCCACTTCCTCAGCCAGAGGAACAAGAGTGGCCAGCCCTTACTTTCTTTCTCGTGAAGGGGAGGGAAAAAGAACCACTTTTTCAAACCCGCATCCTGCCGTTAACTGAGGTGTGACTTTCTGAGTTCCTGCTACAGTGGAGGATTCAGAGTTAGTGGGGCCCCGAGTGCAGCTTCATTTCGGGGGGCCCCCTCGGGACACATCCAAGAAAAAGAACGTTCTCTCCTATCTCCCCCCATTTTTCATTTTTTTCTTCATCCTTCTCCTATATTATAAGTAGTGGGAAGTAAATGAACATAAAGTGAGGTACCTTGATTGGGACAGGGGGTTGGGGTGCAGGAGGGGTTGCGGGGTCAGGCAGGAGGGAGTTTGGGTGGTGGATGTGAGCTCTGGGCTGGAACAGGGGGTTGGGATGTGGGCGGGGGGAGGAGTGTGGGCTCCGGGAGTAAGTTTGGGTGTGGGGTGCGGGCTGTGGGCTGGGACAGAGGATTGGGGTGGGGGGGTTGAGAAGTGTGGGCTCTGGGAGGAAATTGGGTGCAGGGTGCGGGCTGTGCACTGGGGCAGGGGGTTGGGGGTGCAGGAGGGAGTCGGGGGGTGGCATTTATCTTGGGCAGCGTGGCTCACAAAATGACAGGCACACACACCCCTCCAGCAGCGACTCCTAGGTGGGAGGGCACGGGGTCTCCGTGCACCGCTGCCTGCATGCTCTGCCCCCACAGCTCCTATTGGCTGCAGTCCCTGGCCAATGGGAGCTGCAGAGTTGGTGCTAGGGATGGGGGCAGCGCATGGAGACGCACCCCCCAGGGGATGCAGGGACATGCCGGCCACTTCTGGGAGCGGCGCAGTATGGCTGGAGGGCGGCAGAGTGGGCAGGGAGCCACCTTAGTGCTGCTGGCACGTCTCTGCACACCCGTTTGGGGGAGGGGAATTCACTATTTTGACCACAGGGCAGCAGAAACTGTCTCTGAAACCGTAATTCACGGTGTTAAGGACCTGGCTACTGAAGAAACAGTACACCATTTAAAATGTGCCCCGCCCTGCGACACTTTTTTAACCAAACGCAAGTAAAAATGAATAAACTAATTTCAGGAGACAATATGAAGGCAAGGACAAAACCCTTTCTTAAAGAAATTATTTGCACTGCTTAGCAGAGTTATATAGCAACTACCATAACAAGTCACTCGAGAACGTTAAAAAAACAAAGAGAGAAAGTTGCCCAAACTTATTCGTAATAAACATTTAACTGTTTATTAGAGTATAACGGAACAGTAGTGAATTGGCAATGTGTCAAATTGCGAAAACAAATTCCCTGTTAGGACCAGACACAATCTGGGTTCAGTCACAGTGCATCCTAATGTTATTCCAAACAGTCTTGTTCACTGTCCGGTTACCCATATTGAATGCAGACACAGAAATATTAGATAAATTGGTTACTGTCCATTCAGCAGGTTAATTTCTACTTATTTATATTTACTGAAGATGCCCTAAGCTGATGGGAGAGAGCTCGCCCGTCCGTGTAGTTAATCCACCTCCCTGAGAGATGGTAGCTGTGTTAACGGGAGAAGCAATGTCGGTGGGTGTGCAAGCTGTGGGGCCTACATGTATAGATAAAGTGTAATCAGCTATGATCATCAGGGGGCTGTAGCTCAGTGGTCGAGTGTTTGACTGCAGATCAAGTTGCCCTGGGTTCAAATCCAAGTGCCCCCTTAGAAACCTGATCCTTTAACAAAAAAATTTGCATATCCATTTCCATTATGTTCGTTCCACTGAATGGGGATGCTTGAAATGAATGGAAACACTCAACGTTTTCCTGTGCAAATGCATAAAAACCGAGCAAACGGGTCCCTCAGCGGAAATCAGTTTTAATCCTCTAAGTGTCTTGGTTTTGTTATCATCAGTTAAACAAAGGTATAATATCAATGCACATTTGCAGGTCTTGGTCTGCCTGGGCTACAATGTTCAAAAGAAAAAGAACCACATCCATTTGGGAGGAATGGACTAGTTTGTGTTACATTCGGTAAGTAAGTTGCCATTGGGACTGAAAACTCTACGGGAGGTGGACAGGAACCTCTTACAAAAATGATATAACCAAGATTTACCAAAAAAGAAAAGGAGGACTTGTGGCACCTTAGAGACGAATAAATTTATTTGAACATAAGCTTTTGTGAGCTGCAGCTCACTTCATCGGCTGCATTCAGTGGAAAATACAGTGGGGAGATTTATATACACAGAGAACATGAAACAATGGGGGTTACCCTACACACTGTAACGAGAGTGATCAGGTAAGGTGAGCGATTACCAGCAGGAGAGCGGGGGTGTGTGTGTGTGGAAAAACCTTTTGTAGTGATAATCAAGGTGGGCCATTTCCAGCAGTCTGAGGAACAGTGGGGGGGGGGGGGAATAAATATGGGGAAATAGTTTTACTTTGTGTAATGACCCATCCACTCCCAGTCTCTATTCAAGCCTAAATTAATTGTATCCAGTTTGCAAATTAATTCCAATTCAGCAGTCTCTCGTTGGAGTCTGTTTCTGAAGTCTTTTTGTTGTAATATTGCCACTTTTAGGTCTGTAATCGAGTGACCACAGAGATTGAAGTGTTCTCCAACTGGTTTTTGAATGTTATAATTCTTGATGTCTGATTTGTGTCCATTTATTCTTTTATGTAGAGACTGTCCGGTTTGGCCACTGTACGTGGCAGAGGGGCATTGCTGGCACATGATGGCATATATCACATTGGTAGATGTGCAGGTGAACGAGCCTCTGATAGTGTGGCTGATGTTATTAGGCCCTAGGATGGTGTCCCCTGAATAGATATGTGGGCACAGTTGGCAATGGGCTTTGTTGCAAGGATAGGTTCTTGGGTCAGTGGTTCTGTTGTGTGGTGTGTGGTTGCTGGTGAGTATTTGCTTCAGGTTGGGGGGGGGCTGTCTGTCAGCAAGGACTGGCCTGTCTCCCAAGATCTGTGAGAATGATGGGTCATCCTTCAGGATAGGCTGTAGATCCTTGATGATGTGTTGGAGGGGTTTTAGTTGGGGGCTGAAGGTGACGGCTAGTGGCGTTCTGTTATTTTCTTTGTTAGGCCTGTCCTGTAGTAGATGACTTCTGGGTACTCTTCTGGCTCTGTCCATCTGTTTCTTCACTTCAGCAGGTGGGTATTGTAGTTATAAGAATGCTTGATAGAGATCTTGTAGGTGTTTGTGTCTGTCTGAGGGGTTGGAGCAAATGCGGTTGTATCGTAGAGCTTGGCTGTAGACAATGGATCGTGTGGTGCGGTCAGGGTGAAAGCTGGAGGCATGTAGGTAGGAATAGCGGTCAGTAGGTTTCCGGTATAGGGTGGTGTTTATGTGACCATCGCTTATTAGCACTGTAGTGTCCAGGAAGTGGATCTCTTGTGTGGACTGGTCCAGGCTGAGGTTGATGGTGGGCTGGAAATTGTTGAAATCATGGTGGAATTCCTCAAAAGCTTCTTTTCCATGGGTCCAGATGATGAAGTTGTCATCAGTATAGCGCAAGTAGAGTAGGGGCTTTAGGGGACGAGAGCTGAGGAAGCGTTGTTCTAAGTCAGCCATAAAAATGTTGGCATACTGTGGGGCCATGCGGGTACCCATAGCAGTGCCGCTGATTTGAAGGTCTACATTGTCGCCGAATGTGAAATAGTTGTGGGTGAGGACAAAGTCACAAAGTTCAGCCACCAGGTTTGCCGTGAGATTATCGGGGATAGTGTTCCTGACGGCTTGTAGTCCATCTTTGTGTGGAATGTTGGTGTGGAGGGCTTCTACATCCATAGTGGCCAGGATGGTGTTATCAGGAAGATCACCAATGGATTGTAGTTTCCTCAGGAAGTCAGTGGTGTCTCGAAGATAGCTGGGAGTGCTGGTAGCGTAGGGCCTGAGGAGGGAGTCTACATAGCCAGACAATCCTGCTGTCTGGGTGCCAATGCCTGAGATGATGGGGCATCCAGGATTTCCAGGTTTATGGATCTTGGGTTGCAGATAGAATACCCCAGGTCGGGGTTCCAGGGGTGTGTCTGTGTGGATTTGATCTTGTGCTTTTTCAAGGAGTTTCTTGAGCAAATGCAGTAGTTTCTTTTGGTAACCCACAGTGGGATCAGAGAGTAATGGTGTAGATTTACCAAACTACCTGTTACTCATTCAAACCTCTCTTTGTGCACACAATATAAATTGCGGCTCTAATAAATGGCCACCTTCCTTTAACACAGATCATTGTTCCTTGTGACTGTCAGATACCTTCCAACGGCAGCTGTTGAAAGGTAGTGTGTTTCTAGTTCATGATCACCAGCAGAGTCTCTGTAAGTTTACCAACCATAGAGCTGGTTGTGGCTGCATCTAAGTAACTGCAGAGTTAGTGTAGTACCAGATCGTTAATTGCACAGCGTCACTTTCTGGTCTCATTAATCACTTCGGTAGAAACAGGAATGGTTTGGTGGTTTTGTTTTTTGTTTTTTTCTCCCTTCATTTTCTCCTAAGGAATGTGTGATCTTGAGCATGTTATTTTAAGATCCCTGTGGGTCAGGATAATACCATCTCCTTGAAATAGGTGGGGAAGTGGCCTGTTTGAATAACCTAAAATAAAGGAGCGTTTATAAAGCAGTTTCTCTTTTAAATGTGTTGGGATAAAAATAGTAAATTCCACTGTCAAACATGAGCACAATAGAAACTTTAAGTTACTGCGCATAAAATTGGCTATTATTTATGGGGCCAGGATCAATTAACTACCGAAGAAACAAACTCTTGGGAAGTAGCTGTAATTGTAACCCAAACCTTTCTTTGTTCTCATATGCGACCAGGGATTTTCTTCTAGAGGGCAGAGTTAAGGTTATCTGGCATGTACCATCGCTCTGTATTCCCTGTTTTTCCAGGGTTTGAGTTTTACCAGACTCGATGTTCTGGAAGGGTAAGAGATAGTCACAGTCAAAGTTAGCTCTGTATTAACAAAGCTATTGTTAGTGACAAATAATGAGACTAATCCCTCACTGAGGTAATTCCACTGATTTCGAAGTACTCTTTCCCCATTTCCAGTTCCAAAAAAACAAGCCAATGAAAACAATTTGAGAACTAAAATCCTGTGGGAAAGTGGAAGTTTTAGTAGCTCAAATAATTCACTTTCTTCTGTCTTGTGCATGTGTAAAAGGCAAAACACATGAATTTATACACACATCTTTCTTAACTGCTTTAAATATTGTGTTGTACATTAACTATCTCAAGTGGGTTGTTCAATGCCATGAGGTTTTCACGCACTGCCCAGAACATATTTTTCATATTATTTAAATGGCCACAACTCATTGAGCATAAAATTGTATATTTCGTGCTGTGAAGTGTACCTGTAGCTCCAATCAATACGTTTATTTTCTCTCTCTCTCTGTGAGGCACAGCACAATAATTTAGTGATGCGGAAAACGTTCCCTTCTCTCCCCCCGGAACTGCCTTGGAATCTCCTTCCCTTTGTAGATGAATCTGCTCCTGTGTCTCCATGAGGAAAACACGGTTTCAATGAAAAAAAAACAATTTTTTAATTCAAGGGACGGAGACGGAATGACCACATGAGGGTGACACAATGTCAGGAACGCAAAGCAACAGGCTCCTGGTTTGCACATTGATGGTGACAAGGGATTGAACGCGACTCCCCTCTTTTCACAGACACATTTGTTTAATTCTCTGAGTCCAGGCATAAGTTTAAATGAATTCCCAGGGCTGATGAAAGAGGACTTTGTAACTGATTTCACTTGTCCACCAGTGCAGTGCTTAGTGGTATAAATAGCACCATGGGCTGGACAGGGAATGGAGACAGACCCTGAGCTGCCAGCAAACCCTGGTTTCCCAGCTGCAATTGGACATGCTGCACATCTGCAGTGATGGTGTAAATAGCCCAGCACGGCCCTTGTGGGGTTTTGTGCCTGGCTCAGTGGTTCTGGTAGAAATGCTGATGCCATTAATGGCTGCACGGTGCTATGGCATGATACCCACATACCCTGAGGCAACAGGGGGCTCATTCCACCCCCAGCTGTGATGCAGGGAGTGGGGAGTTAGTTTCACATGCCTCTTTTCAGGCTGTAATCTGGGGCACCCTGCTCTGTGGGGGGGATCCTGGCAGCTTAGGCTCAGGGCTGGAACAGTCGCCTGATTTAGGTGGTGGGCGCATGGTTCCCGACACTCGGATGTCTCAGACAATCTGTCTCCCCCAAAGCCTCAGGCCCCAGGGAAGGCTCCTGCACTGCCTCAGCTCCTTTCACACTCTCTGGAGAGGAGCAGCAGCCCGGGTTCAGGTTAAGTTGTGGGGCTCTAGGTGAGTGGCAGAAGCTTTGGGAGCTGAGAATTTGCCTGAGACCTCAGGGACAGAGTGTGAGGTAGGATCCCAGGCATCTCTATGAAAGTAGTAGAACAGGGTTTACTTGCGATGGGAAGTGAATTGAGAGTGTCTCCAGGGTGTGTATAGATGTATTGCTCTGGTTAGAAACTGTGGCTTAAAGGCAGTTCACAGGGGGAGCAGGATTCAAATCTGAGCAGGAGAAACCTATGGGATTTCCAGTTTAACACCTTAAACACCTGGCGATCACAGCTGGGATCCCATTGAAGCCACAGTGCCAGAGAATCTGGTAAATAATCACAATGCCCAGGCTTGAAGTCATCTGAAATTAGGGGACTGGAATGATTAGGGGACTTGAACACATGAGTTATGAGGAGAGGCTGAGGGGACTGGGGCTGTTTAGTCTGCGGAAGAGAAGAGTGAGGGGGGATTTGATAGCTGCTTTCAACTACCTAAAAGGGGGTTCCAAAGAGGATGGCTCTAGACTGTTCTCAATGGTAGCAGACGACATAACGAGGAGTAATGGTCTCAAGTTGCAGTGGGGGAGATTTAGATTGGATATTAGGAAAAACTTTTTCACTAGGAGGGTGGTGAAACACTGGAATGCGTTACTCAGGGAGGTGGTGGAATCTCCTTCCTTAGAGGTTTTTAAGGCCCGGCTTGACAAAGCCCTGGCTGGGATGATTTAATTGGGGATTGGTCCTGCTTTGAGCAGGGGGTTGGACTAGATACCTCCTGAGGTCCCTTCCCACCCTGATAGTCTATGATTCTATGAAATACGGAATTCAAACAGCAAACCTGTCTCCCAAAGCACAGAGGGAATCTGGGGTCTGTTCTCTTTGCTTAGCCATCTGCAGTAGCACAGAGAGGTCTTTTAAAGGTCTCCCCTCCCACAACTGGGGAAAGGGAAAGAATTCTTAGCTTCTAGCTTGATGTGAAGAAGGATGTCTGCACCATAGGGCCATGGCCTGGCCTTTGCTAGAGAAACCATTGACACATGGAACCAGGGTAAGAAAAACGTCTCCTGGAGTCAATAATTGACCCCCTGGGAGGTCAAGGTCTGTGTTCTGGCTAATCAAGGGCTTTGTTTTACCACCTCAAAATTTCAGTCGATAAATTCAGCCCCGAACTGTTTCTGGTGGGGAGAGTGGTTGGGGTTACTTTGGCTTTGATTTATTTTGTTTTGTTTTTCTCATTTTAAATTACCTTGATCATTTTGATGGGAAAAGTGTTTGTACGAGGCCAAGGAAAAATTGGAAAAGTTAGAAACCTGCATGGGAGTCTCTGAGTCCCTTGGTGAAGGCTAAGATTTAGCCATGGATATTTTTAGTAAAAGTCATAGACAGGTCACAGGCAACAACCAAAAATTCACAGCCCATGAACGGTCCATGACTTTTCCTATAAATTCCCATTACTAAATCTCTATTCCTGGGCCCGAGTGCTCTGGGGGACCCCTGCTCCTGTTGTGGGGCTGACTCCTGGGGCTGTTGCTGTGAGGACCTGGGCACCACTCTCCAGATGGCCCCTGGGGTCACTGCTCCGGCCACCCTCCCGGCTGCTGCTCAGGAGGTCCCTGGGGCACCCCCGGGACTATGGTTCGGGGGCTCTCTGGGGCCATCCCCAAGATCGCTGCTCGGGAGCTCCCCAGGGCCAGCCACACCAGCCACTTCTTGGGCACTCCCTGGGGTCAGGTGCCTGGGGCTGCCCAAGGAGTGGCTGGTGTGGTTGGCCCTGGGGCAGCCCCCAGGCTCACTGCTCGGGTGCTTCCCAGGGCCACCTCCGGGGCTGCTACTCAAGCACTCCCCAGGGCCAGCTGCATCGGCTGCTGCTCCGGCTCTGCCTGGGTCCAGCTGCGAGGGCCGCCTGAACAGCGGCCGGTGTGGGTGGCCCTGGAGCCTCTCCAGTAACAGTCAGTGCAGCTGGCCACAGGGTGTCCCAGCTGCTGGCCATGGGGCCAGCTGCTCAAGCAGCCTGGGGGTCAGCCGCATGGGCTGCTGCAGCTGCAGAACTCACGGAGGTCAAAGAAAATCACAGAATCCGTGACTCGTGCAACCTCTGTGACAGAATCACAGCCTTAGCCAGGGGTGGAGATTTTCATGGTGGGGCGTTTAGGGGATAGATGAGAGTCTTTTCCTCCAGCACAGGGAAAGGTTTTGCAGTTTCATTTTTACCAAGTGGCAACCTCCCCCACCCCCTGCTGGTGGTACCCCAGCTCAGAGCCCATTATCATCCACAATGAGACATACAGCCTCCTGCTGACAAAGTCCCTGCAATTCAAAGACAAACTCCCCTAGTCTGCCCCTTTTCCCAGCTGACTCCTCACCCCACAGAGTGCAGAACAACCCCCACATAGCTGGACCTTCCGGCAGTCACAGATGGCTGAGGATGCGCACTTGTGCACAAAGCGATTTAATAACTATTAGGTTGACATAATTCTGTAGTTTAGACATTCCCTTAGTATGTTATTTTGTGCAGAGATGTGAATGTAAAACATCCACCCACAAACACAGTGACTGAATTCCCCAAATTCACTGTCTCCTCACTTTCCAGAAAGCTGCAAAATTCAGTTAATTCTTGCTAGCAGAGGGAGAATCGAGGTGACACTAATGTTTATGATTGATTAAATAATATTTAGGGTTTAATTAATACATTAGAAAAAATAATTGGTGATTTTTCTAAATAATACCAAAAGGTGAAAAAAGAACAGAGACAAACCTTGTCAGTAAAGTCTCTTTTCCCAAAAGATCCTCAAAATATTATTAATTCTCACCCCACCTCCATAGGACTTCTGTGCATGTTTTGTGCCATTCATACAACTTTCTATTAGAAATGCTCTTTTTGGACATTCCCAGGTCTGGAAATTTGTGAAATATATAATTTGAACAGCAAACCTGGCTTCCTGCAACAAGAGACACTTCTGTGACCAGCCATAGTCATACTAGGGGCTAACTAACCCCAGCATCACAGCAAGGATCTTTCTAGCACCTGGAGAAAAAATATGAATGAGGGTCGATGACACCACCACTTGGCTTCTCTCTTTCCCCATCTCAACACCTGGAAGATTGTCTGGAAGACAAAGATTTTGAACTGGGGAGATTGGTCCCAGGCTGACAGGGAATTCAGCCTGTGTATTAAGAACTGAAAACTGCCTGAAACATCCAGTGGGGTGAGAAAAGCTGTTTGATCCAATTCTTGCTTAGTCTGTCCAAGTTAGAATTTAGACTGCGATTCTATTTTTATTTGTTCTGTAACGAACTTTGACCTCTGTGCCTAACACTTATAATCACTTAAAATCTATCTTTCTGTAGTTAGTAAACTTATTTTAATGTTTTATACTTACTAGTGAGTTTGTCCAAAGTGCTTGGGAAAGCTGCTCACTTTAGAAAAGCTGGTGCATGTCCATTTTCTTTTGATGGCATGGCGAACTAATTAATGAGCTTGTCCTGTTCAAGAAAAGGTCTTGTGAGGTGAAAGATGGTACACTTCTGGGGTGCAAGGCGAAGGCCTGGGGAGATTTGCTGGGGACTCTCTGTAGAATTCATGAGTGGCTTATGGAGCATTCATGCAACTTAGCTGGGTGTTTCACTGCATGTTGTTGGCTGAGTGATCCCAGCACCAGGAGGATCACTCAGCCAACAACATGCTGAGCACAGCATTGTAAGAGAGAGCCCAGGCTGGAGAGTTAAGGGAGCACAGCAGTCCCACAGTTCCAGGTTGTACCCCACGGATCCTGTCACACAGAAATCCTACTGTGACCTGCCGTGGTCATGCTGTGCTTAGTACTCTGCCCTATTGCTACAACAGCCACAGATGCAAGATGGGTTATAGCAGCCTTGACCTTGTTTCCATGTTTAGGTGGTTCTCACCTAAATCTTCTAGCAGCTCACAGTAATATCCCAAGCTCCCCAAGTCCCACTGACAGCTGAGCTTTTCCTCCCCATGGAGACAGTGGGTGGTGGGTGAGTTTGTACCCAAATAACTGACAGAGCCAAGCAAGGTGCAAAGAAATGTTTGCTTCTGTCACTAGGTCTCTGTTTTTCTTTATTACTCACTCTCCCTTTCTCTGATAATGAGCAATGGTAAGAAAACAGCTTGAAACTAGGTGTTAGCTACGTTTGGATGACAAATTTAAAACAATCACAATGCCTTCTAGTGTGACACTGACGCTATCAGAGTCTTACCTTTCATTCACACTACATTAATAAATGTTTCCCTGAAGTGCATTGCTATGATTATTTCACTGGCTCCTACAGTGATACCTCCTGCTCCTTCTGGATGATTCATTGCACTATTTGGAACCTCCACCTAAAATCACCCCCTTCCTGGGAGCAAGATTCAAAACTGCCCAAGGAAACCCCATTGGGTTTCAAGTGCAGTGTAGGCAGGGAGGTGAGGAGACCGCGCAGGGGTCTCTGAGCTCCTTCTTTGTCACAGGGAGTGGGGTCTAGTGGGCTACAGGCGGGGGTCTGGGAACCAGGACCCCTGGGTTCTATTCCTGGATGAGTGGGGCCTAGTGGGTTAGAGTAGGGGGGCCTAGGCTTCAAAGAGAAAACACCTCCCTTTTCAGCACAATGCAGTTTGAAGAAACATATGACTTCTCATTCCTTAAGTTCTGGCACCATCATGTGGCCATTTCATTTAACTTCTTATTGTTAAAAGTTTTGGGTACTTTGCACAGAAATGAGAAAAGGAGTACTTGTGGCACCTTAGAGACTAACCAATTTATTTGAGCATGAGCTTTCGTGAGCTACAGCTCACTTCATCGGATCTTTTTGCGAATACAGACTAACACGGCTGTTACTCTGAAACTTGCACAGAAATGTTATTTCCTGGGGAGAGTCCCAGGAGTGGAAGCTGCATTGATTTAATCCTCAAAAAAATAAATATACATAAATGATTAAAATACTCCGCAGACCTCTTGCTCTCAACCGTCCTCCCTCACTGCTGCCAGTGAATCTCAGTTCTGTCCCACAGCCCCAAGAGTTGCTGGGTGCAAGTCCTAGGCCTGGTGTGAAGTAAATGTAGGGGTGATGGAGATGATGCAGGAGATGCAGATGTGTTGTTTGATTGTTTGTTTTTCTTATTTTAAATGTATTTGATAATTTCCATGGCAAAAATATTTGTATGAGACCATGAAAAAAGGAAGAAACCATGAAAATACCCATGGAAGAGAGGGGGTTTCTGAGCCGGTGTAGAGATGGAGATTTTCATGAAATGGGGAGAGACCAAAGTAGGGCCTTTACCTGGAGCAAAATGGGAGGTTTTTTTGTGCAGTTTCATTTTAACCAGCCCCACGTTCTGTAGTCCCTAGTGACCCCACCCCAACATGTGACCTAGAGCCTCCCCACTGGCAAAGCCACCTGTGAGAGCCCCACTGGTCTGGCCCTCCTCCCCACTGTAAAACTGCTGAGCCCCCAGCGCTCCCACTCCTAGCTGGATCTCCTGGGAGGCAGAGCTCTCCGCAGAACTGCTGTGGTTGCTCTCCTGGGTGTCTGTTCAAGGACAGCTACTGGCTTCTCCTGAGAATGCAGCTGAGAAATGGCTCGCCCGTCTCTAGATTCTCTCCTGTGGGCTCTGAGAAGCAGGATGGGGCCTGTATGGTAAAGTCCATACAACGTTCCCCTTTCATCCCAGTCCTGGGATGTTGCCAATAGCCTGCTGTCCCCTGGCAGCAGAAAAGGCTGTTTCCCATCTTCCAGGAGACACCATCCTGGGATTAAAGTCAGCTTCAGGCTTCTCCTATCTCTCTGCTTGGAATCAAGTTAATGTTTTTATAGAGTTAAAGCAGCCTGAACCCCGCAAGTCTGGATCAATGTCACAAGTTCACAATGTGTCCATGGAATAGAATTTGTTAAATCCCAGATGAGTGGAGTTAAATCACTTCTCACCCTGAGTGCTTTGCTCTTAATCCTGAGGATATTGTCCCACCGTGGGGCCATTTCCTGCCTCTCTTTCACACAGTAGGACAGTTTTCTTTGCACAGACGCAGGAACAGCAAGATCTTTCTCTGTCCCTTGTGCAAAGTAGGGTGTCAAATTCCTTGGAATCTTCCTCTTCTGCAGTAGAAACAATGGACAAACAGAGGGGTCTGGGAACATTCAGCCCTGGTACTGAGATGTTCCCTCCTCTCTTTCTTTATGCTTCTGTTGTTACATCATGGAATGTCTGGGATGGGGGAAAAGCTGAGTTCACTCGAGACCGAGGGATAAAAGGACCCTGAAAATCTCAGGGCCTCAGGGAAAACCCAACCCCTGCTTCCGGGATCACGGAGGTGCTGGGGATTTGAGTAGGAAATGGACTGTCTGAATTGTCCAGGTGGGGAATGAATAACCATCTACGACTAGATCCACCTCATTAACCACTGACACAGGCTAATCGTGCTGCAGACAGAAGGGAAACTGGGAGTAATTTTTTGCTGTACAGCTGTGGAAACTGTGACCCAGTTGCACCACAATGAATGTGCTGGGGAAAGCTGGACTTCCCAGGTAGGTGGAAATAGTAGATCCTAGAAACATCTGGAGCTCTCCACACCACTACTGCCACCAGGGCCAGGTGTTGAGTTGCTCACAGCGCCCCCTACCAGCATTACCTGCCAGGAGGGGATTGCAGAACCCCCCACCAAATGCAGGGGAGAGGACTGAGTGTATCTCTGCACCAGGGCAGGGCAAACTCTCTCTCCCCCACATATAGAATCTGGCCCTGCTGCAAAGTGACCCGTATGAACCAGCAACCTCCAGGACAGCATGATTCACCCTGAGAGAGGGGAATGGGCTTCCCATGAAGCTTATAGGCCACTAGAAGCTCTGGGAACAGGAGGTCTCTGAGTGTAGTACCTAGGAAGCCTAACTTGGCTGCTGGTGTAGCTCAGTGGAAAACAGCATGGTTTGAATGTACGAAGCTCTAGGTTCAATCTCCAGGTTCTCCTGCTGCTTTGCTCATGCCCATCTGGGCTGTGGCCCAGCAGTCTCCCTGCATGAATTTCAATCCTGCTCAGTGAGGGAGAAGTGCCAATTGCATGGAAGGTCTGAAGGTGGGTTTCTCCTCCTAAATCACCTGGGTACTTTTAAGATTCCCATTTACTGGGCTGCTTGATTATGAACAAGAAGGGAGAACCCTTCAGGAGTGGAAGGAAGGGTTCAATCAGCACAGACTGAGGAGCAAGGGCATGGAAGGACAGTCAGTGCCGAGGGAGGAGAGACGTCAGTGATTTACACAAGACAGGGGACAGTGTCTCTTTAAGGGGGCAGGAGGTGAGGGCAGCTAGTTTGGGATGATTCTGACGCTAAATAGAAAAAATGCTCATCAATGAAAGATGAGATCATAGAAGGGGAAGGAGAAGGGCAGCTCCACAGGGGCCATGGTGCTCACACAATGCACAGTTAACCTGGGGAACTCTTTGCCAGAGGATATTTTGAATGCCAAGACTAGAACAGGGTTCCAAAAAGAACTAGAGCCGTGCATGGAGCATAGGTCCCTCCATGGCTATTTGCCAGGATCGGCCGGGATGGTGTCCCTAGCCTCTGTTTGCTAGAAGCTGGGAATGGGCAACAGGGGATGGATCACTTGATGATTCCCTGTTCTCTTCATTTCCTCTATGGTGCCTGGCATTGGCCACTGTTGGAAGATAGAATAGTGGGCTAGATGAACTGGTCTGACGCAGTATGGCTGTTCTTATGTTCTAACCACTCTTTACTGAGAGTCGACCTTTCGGGCTACGCAGAACTGAAGAAGTGCTCTGGGTTAGCTCCAAAGCTTGTCTCTTTCACCAACAGAGGTTGTCCACCACAAGCTCTTACCCTCACCCGCCTTGTCTTTCAACTCCCTTTGGAGAGAAGTGAAGTTTTCCCTTTGGGAAACTATCAGGCTGAAGCAATTGTATTGATTCTGACACTAGAACTGAAGGATAAGACAGTTACCTTTTCCATACTGATGTTCTTCAAGATGTGATGCTCATGTCCATTCCACAATAGGTGTGCATGTTCACCACGTGCACCAGAGCTGGAAGTTTTTCTCTTAGCACTACCCATAGGGGAGCGCTCCAGCAACCCCTGGCTCCAGCAACCCACGGCGCGGTATAAGGGGAGCTGTGCATTCCCCCCACCCTCAGTTCCTTCTTGCCAGACAACTCCAACAGAGGGGAAGGAGGGCAGGAAGTGGAATGGACATGAGCAACACATCTCAAAGAACGCCAGTTACGGAAAAGGTAACTTTCTTTTCTTCTTCGAGTGATTTCTCATGTGCATTCCACAATAGGTGATTCCAAACTATAGCTGTTGTAGGTGGGTAGGAGTTCACAGACACTCGGGATGGAGCACTGCTCTGCCGAACCTGGCGTCCTCCCTAATCTGGGAGATGATTGCATAATGCGAAATGAACGTGTGGACTGAAGACCATGTGGCAGCCCTACAAATGTCCTGAATGGGGATGTGAGCCAGAAGGGCAGCCGACGAGGCTTGCGCCCTAGTCAAGTGTGCCCTCACAATCGGTGGCAGGGGAACTCCCACCGGATCATAACAAGTAGGGATACATGAAGTGATCCAATTGGAGAGCCGCTGAGTGGAGATCGGCCAACTTTTCATGCACTCGGCCATGGCGATGAACAACTGCAAAGACTTCCTAAACTGTTTTTTATGTTCTAGGTAAAAAACCAGAAGCCATCTTACATCTAGCATGTGAAGGCGGTGCTCCTCACTGGACACGTGGGGCTTCGGACAGAGTACCAGCAGGAAAATGTCCTGGCCCACATGATAGGCAGAGACCACCTTAGGAGGAACGACGGGTGCAGGCAGAGTTGGACCTTATCCTTATGGAATACCATGTATGAGGGTTTGGATGTCAGGGCCCGGAGCTCCAAGACACTCCTAGCAGATGTGATTGCCACAAAAAAGGCTGCTATCCATGAGAGGTAGGACCAGGAGCATGTAGCAAGCTGCTCAAATGGAGGTCCCATTAGCCTGGCTAGAACCAAGTTCAGGTCCCACTGAGAGACCTGGGGGTCTAACATAAGGAAAAAGGAGATCTAAGCCCTTAAGGAATCAACTGGTCATGGCATGAGAGAATATGGTGCGGCCTTGTACCAGCAGGTGAAAGGCCGATATGGCTGCCAAATGCACCTTGACAGAGATGAAGGAGGTAATCCAGTATAAGCCGGATCGGGATAGCCACTGGTGAGATGCCCCAATAGGTGGCCCACCAGGAAAACTGAGACCATTTTTCCAGGTAGACCTGATGCATGGAGGGTGACTCCCTTCGAGCAAGTCCTTGTCTCCTGGCCTAACCACTGAGCAGCCACGCCGTGAGGTGGAGGGCTGCTAGGTTGGGGTGGAGAAGGTGACCTTGGTCCTGGGCGAGAAGGTCCAGGCGGGTTGGCAACGGCCACGGCGGGGCAGCTGCCAAGCTCGTGAGAGTCCCGTACCAGTGCTGTCTGGGCCACACCAGGGTGATCAGGACACAAGCCCTGTCTGTCTTTATCTGGCAAGACCTTGCCGATCAGCGGAATTGGGGGAAAGGCATAGAAAAGCTGACCAGACCAGGACAGAAGGAAGGTCGCACCCATGCCCATCCCTCCCCTGGAGCAGAAATGGGTACAGCGGTGGTTCTCCCTGGTCGCAAAGAGGTCCACTTGGGGAGTGCCTCATGTTCAGAAAATCCTGTGCACCACCTCCATGTGCAGTGACCATTCGTGCTGAGAGGAGAAGTCCCGGCTCAGCCGATCTGCCTGAGAGTTTCAGACACCCTGTAAGTGATGGGCTTCCAAGTTGCTATCATGGGCTATACAGAGGTCCCACAGCCTGAGGGCTTCCTGGCAGAGGGCTGAGGAGCAGGCCCTGCCTTGCCTGTTGATGTAGAACATCAAGGCTGTGTTTTCCATGAGAACTCTGACCACTCCACCTGCTAGGCATGAGCAAAAGGCCACGCAGGCTAGACGGACTGCTCCAAGCTCCTTGACATTTTTGTGCAGGGCACGTTCCTGTGCAGACCACAGATGGGTCTGGAGGTTTCCCACATGGGCTTCCCACCCCAAGTCTAACGCATTGGACGCCAACGCTACAGTCAGGAGCTGATCCCTGAATGAGACCCCTTAGAGCATGTTCTCTGGGGTGGACCACCAGTGGAGCGAGGCTAACACAGTCTCGGGAACAGAAGGGAAGGTCAGGCGGATCTCTGGTACAAACTGGTAAGTCATTCCCAGGCATCCCATCAAACCAGGCACTTACCCGCCCACTTGCCCTTAGAGTCCTGGTGTGGAGACCGCAACTGCCGTTGTCCGTGCTTTTTATAGTCCCTTGACTTTTTATAAGGGGGCTCTTCTCTGGAGTGGATGGCCTGACTGGGAGCCTGCTGCGGTTTGAATTTGGTCCTGGCCAGGGCTGGGACATAGAGACCAAGTCTTTAATGTCGTGCAGGAGTCCTTAAGACAGTATTACTTTATGTCTGCTCCATGAACAGGGCCTTGCCATCGAATGGGAGGTCCTGCAAGGAGTTCTGCACCTCGCTGGATGACCCTGATAACAGCAGCCATGACACTCTCCTCATGGACACAGTAGAGACCATAGATCTCGCAGTCATATCCGCAGTGTCCGAGGCTGCCTGAAGGACCACCCCAGTGGCAGCTGTGACCACCTCGACCAGAGCCTTAAACTCAAGGCTGCTGCAACCACTAGGCAAACTAGGCAGTCTCCTAGGGCGCAAAGTGGTCGGGGGCACCAAAAAGTGATGCCCTGGCTCGGCAGGGAGGAGCCACCTTCCAGAAGCGCTGGAGAGCCAGAGTGTCGTCTTGTTGGGGCGGCGAGCCCCAGCCATGGAGGAGCCGGTGCGGTGCAGGGGGAAGCAGCCCGGCAAAGGAGGCAGGGCCGCTAGCAGTGTGCATCCGTGCCTCCTGCTAGGCTGTGGCCCGGCGCCCCCCTGGGGGGCTCCTGGAGGCTGCAGCATTCCCCTTGTGCCCCCTGGCTCCCCCCTCACCACGCTCTGGCTCTGCGACTCCCGGGCATGTGAGCTGTCACCGCCCCTGGGGCGTGGGGCCCTGAGCCTGCGGCAGCGGCTCACACTCCAGGGAGCCACAGAGTCTGAGTGTGGCGAGGGAGGAGCCGGGGGTGCACGGGAGCCGCCGCGAGCAGCACGGGCAGGCATTGCCCCCTGCACAGCACTCGGGTTCTGCAGCTCCTGGGCATGTGAGCCACCGCTGCCCCTCCCACTGCCTCAGCACTCTGCAGGGGAGGGCCTGGGCGCATGGCAGTCCAGCAGTGGGTTTTGCCTCCACAGGGAGCCAGCATCTGACCGGCATGGGCATGGTAAGGGAGGTCTTGGCCGGGGGGGCAGTCAGGGAGAAGGGGGAGAGTTGGATGGGTCAGGAGTTCTGGGGGGGCCTGTCAGGGGACGGGGGTGTGGAGGGGGATCGGAGCAGTCAGGGGCCAGGGAGCAGCGGGGATTAGATAGGTCAGGGGTTCTGGGGGTCCTGTCAGCGGGCAGGGAGTGGTTGGATGGGGCGTGGGAGTCCCAGGGGTCAATCTGGGGGCAGGGGTGTGGATAAGGGTTGGGGAAGTCAGGGGACAAGGAACAGGGAGGCTTAGGTAGGGGGTGGGGTTCTGGGGGTCAGTTAGGGGCAGGGGTCCCAGGAGGGGGCAGTCAGGGGACAAGGAGAAGGGGGGGTTGGGAGTTCTGAGAGGGGCAGTCAGGGAGCGGGAAGTGGGAGGGAGTGGATGGGGTGAGGCTATGGCAAGGCTCTCCCCCATCCTCTTTTTTGATTGTTGAAACCCTAGGCGTGGCAGAAGCTGGGGGGCACATGCGGGCTGGCAACCACATGCATCCACTGCAGCCTGCTGGATCCTCCATGGCTGGGGCTTGCCGCTGCCACAAGCAGGGTGCTCTGGCTCTCCGGTGCCTCCAGAGGGCAGCTCCTCCCTGCCGAGCTGCTGCAGCAGCAGCCCAAGCCCGGCAAAGCCAGTGAGTGGACTCGGGGTGGGGGCCGCCGGTGGGGGTGGGGAGGGCTCGCCGGGGGCCTGTGCACCCTCCAGGGGCGTTCAGGGGGTTGGGAGTGGGGAACCTGGTCTGGGGAGCAGTCCCTGGACACAGCTGGCTCTTGGGGTCTATAAAGGCTCATTGGGATTTGCCCCTCAATGAACCAATGTGTGGGCAGGGCGGGCGCGCAAGGTGGAACTTTCACCTAGGGAGCAAAATATCCTTGCACCGGCCCTGCTTAAACTCCTTCTTATCATGCTCCTGGAGGAAGTCTGCCAATTTGGGCATTGAGTCCCACAAGTTGAAGTCATATCTGCCCAGCAGGGCTTGGTGGTTCGTCACCCTTGGCTGGAAGCTCGAGGATGAATAAATCTTTCTACCAAATAAATCAAGTCTCCTCAAGTCCTTATTCTTAGAGGTAGGAGCGGGTTGACCCTGATGCTGCTTATGGTTGACCACCTCAAGCACTAGGGAGTTGGGGGCGGGATGAGTATATAGATACTCGTGCCCCTTGGTGTGCACAAAATACTTCCATTCTGCCCTCTTAGAGATGGGGGGCAAGGAAGCTGGGGTCTGCCACAGGGCATTTGAGATCTTTGCCACCCCTTCATGGAATCCCAGAGCCACCCTGGCCGGCACTGTAGCCAAAAGGACATCGAAGAGGGAGTCTGAGGGTTCCTCCACCTCCTCAGTTTGAAGGTTGAGGCTTAATGCCACCCTTTTCAAAAGTTCCTGGTGGGCTTTGGTGTCCTCCTGTGGAACAGGAGGAGGAGGAGCCATGATAGCCTCATCTGGGGAGGATGAGGATGCGGGTGTAGTGCTCTGCATCCCCACCGGTGCTGTAGGTCCCACCACTCGACCCCCTTCTAACTCTAGGACTGGGGATGAGAGCTCCACTGAACCCTTTCTGGGGGGCTGAGGGCCTTTCTGAGGCTCTGACCACCGAGCGAGCCACAACCATGGGTTGCGTCGGGACCCACAGGGCCCACTGGTACCATGGCGCTGGGCAGGAAGTCTGGTGCCACTTGTTGTTGACTTCAAAGGGAGGCTGGGCTGGCATACAATCTACTGCTATCGCGGGATGAGTACGAATGGCAGCATGATGAGCGGTGCCGAGATCGAGATCCCAGTATGGAGAAGCGGAAGTACCATCTGCAGCGGCTGCTCCGCCAACGGCTCCGACAGGCAGATCCGCAATGGCAGGGTGCCAGCGACCTACACCTGGTCTGCGGGAATGGTGCTGTGGTGGGGACCTTGAACGGGAGGAAGAGCGGGAGAGGCATCGACGTCCGTACTGCAAGGGGCTTGTCACGGAGTGTGGGGGAGTCTGGGGCCTGCACCCCTCTTCCTGGGATTCACGGAGACTCTCAGCCAGCTAGTAAAACAGAAGGTTTATTGGACAACAGGAACACAGTCTAGAACAGACCTTGTGGGTACACCCAGGACCCCTTATTCAAGTCCTTCTGGGGGAGCAGGGAGCTTAGACCCCAGCCCTGCGGTTCCCTGCATTCCACCACCCAGCACCAAACGGAAACTAACTCCCCCCTTAGCAGGCTCTCTCCTCCCGCCTTTGTCCACATTCCGGGCAGAGGTGTTACCTCCCCCTCCCTTTCCTGGCTCAGGTTACAGGCTCTCAGGTCTCCCATCCCCAGAGAAACTCCCCTGCCACATTCCCAGGTCAACACTCCCCCCTCCCTGCTGCGTCACATCTCTCCCCCCTTCGAGACTGAACTGAGCGGGGTCACTCTGACCAGTGACCTGGGGAAGTTCAGGGCCCCCTCTCCGGGACAACACATCCGTTATCATGTTGGCACTTCCCTTCATGTGGACCACATCCATGTCATAATCCTGCAGGAGCAGGCTCCACCTCAGGAGTTTGGCATTGGCTCCTTTCATCTGGTGCAGCCAGTTCAGGGGAGAATGGTTGGTGTACACGGTGAAGTGTCGCCCAAAGAGATAGGGCTCTAGTTTCTTGAGGGCCCACACCATGGCCAGGCATTCCTTCTCGATGGCCGCGTAGTGTTTCTCCCAGGGTAGCAACTTCTTGCTCAGGTACACGATGGGGTGTCTCTCCCCCTTTCCATCCTCCTGCATTAACACCGCCCCCAGTCCCGTGTCTGAGGCATTGGTGAACACTATAAAAGGCTTGTCAAAGTCTGGGTTTGCCAGAACTGGGCCACTGACCAGAGCCTCCTTCAGCACCCGAAAGCCTCCTGGCACTGCTCGGTCCAGACCACCTTGTCTGGCTTCCCCTTTTTGCATAGCTCAGGGATGGGGATGGCTATGGTGCTAAAGCGGGGCACAATAGTATCCTGCCAACCCAATAAAGGCTTGGACCTGCTTTTTGGTGTGGGGAGCAGGCCAGTCTCTGATCAGCTCCACCTTAGCTGGTTCTGGCTTTAGGTGGCCGCTCCCCACCCGATTGCCCAGGTAAGATACTTCTGCCATCCCCACCTTGCACTTCTCTGCTTTTACAGTCAGCCCAGCCCCCTGGAGTCAGTCCAGCACTTGTCTATCCTGGGACACGTGGTCCTCCCAGGTCTGGCTAAAGACATAGATGTCATCAATATACGCCACGGCAAAACTCTCCATCCCCCTCAGTAGCTGGTCCACCAGGCACTGGAAGGTGGCCGGTGCTCCCTTGAGGCTGAAAGGCAGGGTCAGGAACTCATAGAGCCCCAGAGGGGTGATAAAGGCCTATTTCAGCTGGGCATCTACATCCAGCGGCACTTACCAGTAGCCCTTTGTAAGGTCCATGGTGGTAAGGTATCGAGCTCCTCCCAGCTTGTCTAGGAGCTCATCAGGCCTGGGCATGGGGTAGGCATCAGATACAGTGATGGCACTGAGCTTCCGATAGTCCACACAGAACCGGATCGACCTGTCCTTTTTGGGGACCAGGACCACTGGTGGGGCTCAAGGGCTGGCAGATGACTGGATCACCCCCAAAGCCAGCATGTCCCGGACCTCTCTTTCCAGGTCCTGAGCAGTTTTCCCTGACTCAGAAGGGGGAGCATCTTATCGGCGGGTGCAACCCTGTCTGCACCCGGGGGACAGTCAGATTAGTGCGTCCAGGCTGGTTGGAAAACTGCTGTCGGTACGGATGCAGCACCCCTCTGATCTCAGCTTGCTGGGCAGGGATTAGCTGATCTGAGAGGGGAATTGTTTCCAGGGGGGGAACCAGCTCTGGTCCCAGGGAATAGATCTACTAAAGGGTCATCTCCCTGCTCCTCCCAATGTCCACGCACGGCCAACACCACATTCCCCCTGGCATGATATGGCTTCATCATATTCACATGGTACACCTGGCGGTGGTGCGCCCCGTTCGACAGCTCCACCACATAGTTTACCTTATTTAGCTGCTTAACAACCTTGAAAAAGGGCCCTCCCAGGAGGCCTATCATTTGTTCTTTCTCACGGGCCCGCGCTGTGCGGTCATACCAGACCTTCTGCTTCTTCTGGGCTCTGGCCAGATTCTCCCTGGCCAGGCCCATGAGTTCAGCAAGTCTCTCTCGGAAGATCAGGACATACTCCACCACTGACTCTCCATTGGGAGTGGCCTTCCCTTCCCACTCGTCTCTCATCAGGTCCAGGGGGCCCCTTACCCTCCTTCCATATGACAGGTCGAAAGGCGAGAACCTGGTAGACTCCTGGGGTACCTCCCTGTACGCGAACAACAGGTGAGGTAAGTACTTGTCCCAATCCTGTGGGTGCTGGTTCATAAAGGTTTTCAGTATCATCTTTAGCATCCCATTGAACCTCTCCACCAGCCCATTGGACTGGGGGTGATAAGCTGAGGCCCAGTTGTGCTGGACCCCACATTTCTCCCATAAGCACCGGAGCAGGGCCGACATGAAGTTGGATCCTTGGTCTGTCAAGACTTCCTTGGGGAACCCCACTCGGCTGAAAATGGTCAGGAGCGCATCTGTGCCACGGTGTCTGCTTCAATGGAAGCTAAGGGCACTGCCTCAGCGTAGTGGGTGGCAAAATCTACTACCATCAGAATGTATTTCTTCCCCAACCGGGTCGTCTTGATCAGAGGTCCCACTATGTCCATGGCCACCTTCTGGAAAGGTTCCTCTATGATGTTGCCCATCTCAAAGCTACTTTCCCCTTGTCCTGGCCCTTCCCCACCCTCTGACAGAGGTCGCAGGATCAGGAATACTGCCGGAGAGTGGTAAAGACCCCCGGCCAGTAAAAGTTCTGTAGCAGCCTCTGCCGGGTGCGCCGGATTCCCTGGTGCCCTGAGAGGGGGATGTCATGGGCCAGGTACAGTAGCTTGCGGCGATACTTCTGGTGGAACACCACCCTGATCCCACAGGACTCCACTTCCCCTGGGGGAGCCCATTCTCAGTACAGGAACCCCTTCTCCCACAGGAACCTCTCCTGGCAACCTCTCCTCATGGTCTGTACCACACTGAGGTCGGCCAGGTCCCTGAGCTTCCGCAAGGAGGGATCTTTCTGCAACTCGGCCTGGAAGTCAGCAGCTGGGGAAGGGATGGGGCCCGGTTCCCTCTCATTGGCCAGGTCTGAGACCACAGCCTCTCTGAGCCATACCCCTCAGCGCTCCCTTCCCATCAGGATAGGGTCCTGCACCTCCTGTGTGGTATCCTCCCCAAGGTCAGGGTGCAGTGCCCCTCGCCGGTTCTGGCTACGGATCACAACCAGGGAGGCCTGGGGGTTCCTTGGCCAGTCCTCTACGTCCCCCCCATCAAAAACTTAGTGGGCAAATGGTGGTGCACCCCCACGTCCTTGGGGCCCTCCTTGGCCCCTCATTTCAGGTGTACCCTTGCCACAGGCACCTTAAATGGGGTCCCGCCCACCCCCATCAGGGTCAGGTAGGTGTTGGGCACCACCCGATCTGGGGCCACCACCTTGGGCTGGGCCAGTGTCACCTCTGCGCCCATATCCCAGTATCGATTGACCTTCCTCCCATCCACCTCCAGGGGAACAAGGCACTCGCTCGGCAGGGACAGCCCCGCGCCCACCCTGTAAACGGAGAACCCTGAGTCCAGAGCATCCAGCCCTCTGGAGGAGCTGGCCTGGGGTACTCTTCTCTCCTGAGCAGGTGGTAAGCTGGCAGCCCCCTTTGCCTGGGTCATCTGCCCCTCGTCCAGCTGGGTCCCTACCCAGTTAACCCTGGGTAGGCTGGGTCTGCTCAGTCTGTCCCTGAGCCTGGGGAACTAGGTCCATACGTGGCATCTCTGGCCACAGTGATAGCAGCTCAGGTCACTTTGGTCCCCTTGAGCAGGTCGGAGGGTCCCGACGCCAGGTGTTTCCTTTGGGAGGGGGTTCTCCCTATTTCCCTGCTGGGAGGTCTCATGATGACACTCTCTCTGCATTGTGGGGGGCCTGTTCTTTTGGGACTCCTCCCTGCTACCCCCTGACCGACTGTTCACAAACTTGTCAGCCAGCTGCCCTGTGGTGTGCTGTGGGTTCTCTAGCTTTTTGTCCACCAACCATAGCCTCAGGTCGGAAGGGCGCTGTTCATGCAGTTGTTCCAGTACAATTAGGTCAAGCAGGTCCTCTTTAGCTTGGGCTCCAGCTGTCCACTTGTGGGCATATCCCTGCATTCGGTTGACCAGTTGTAGGTAGGTGACCTCAGGTGTTTTACGCTGACTCTGGAACCTTTTCCGGTACATCTCGGGGGTCAGCCCAAACTCACAGAGCAGGGCCTGTTTGAACAGTTTGTAGTCCCCTGCCTCCGCCCCTGTCATTCAGCTGTACACCTCCACGGCTTTGGGGTCCAGTAAGGGGGTGAGAAACTGGAGCCTGTCTGCAGGGTCAACCCTGTGCATCTTGCAGGTATTCTCAAAGGCTGTCAGGAAGCTATCTATGTCCTCCCCCTCCTTACGCTGGGCCAGGAAGCACTTATAAAAGCTCCTTGCAGTCTTGGGTCCCCCCTCACCGCAGCCGGGGCCCCACTGCTCCTCAGCCTGGCCAGCTCCAGTTCATGTTGACGTTGCCTCTCCTTCTCCACCCACTCATGCTGACACTGCTTTTCATCATCCTCCAGCTCCCGCATTTTCATCTCCCTCTCCCATTCCAGCCACCTCCACTCCAGGGATGGGGAGCTCTGCCGGGAGGATCCCCTGCTGGCTGCCGGGGTCAAGGTGCCCTCAGTATTCGCTGGGCTTCCCCCAACCCCTCCACCAGTCATAGGTAGGAAGGGTCTTGGGATGTCCTCGGCAGCAGTCTGACCCTCCCAGCCCGGTCAGGCCCAGGGCCCACGCTGCGTTCACCGGGCGGCTTCCCTCAGGGACAGGCATCGAGTCATCCAAGCGATCCCTCTCCTCCAACTGGGCAACCAGCTGTTCCATGGTGGACCTCCCAATGCGCAGCCCCCTCTGCCTGCACAGCTCCACCAGGTCACTCTTAAGGCGTTTAGCGTACATCTCCCTGCTGGCCACTCGCAGGCCTGGGCAGCTTTCCACGGTTTCCAGGAAGAACACCTAGGGTGCCAGTCCTTTTTGAGGTCACCGCCTCTTTGCCAGGGTTGAGCTGCAGACTCCTCCGCCCCGGGACCACTCGCTGCAATTCCCCGGGGGACCCTGTTACTGCAAAAGTCCTTCTCTCTGGTCACACACTCCCAGGGGTTAACCACCCCCTGAAACCATCTCTCTCTGAATCTTCAGCACACCTGGTCCCCGTCAATCCCCCTTTGTTTTACTGCTTCCCAGTCACTTACTGCAGGAAGTGCCGTCCTCGGCGTGCAGTAGATCCCACCTCTGCCACCAGTTGTCATAGAGTGTGGGGGAGTCCAGGCCCTGCACCCCTCTTCCTGGGATTCACTGAGACTCTCAGCCAGCTAGTAAAACAGAAGGTTTATTGGACAACAGGAACACAGTCTAAAACAGAGCTTGTGGGTACACCCAGGACCCCTCAGTCAAGTCCTTCTGGGGGAACAGGGAGCTTAGACCCCAGCCCTGGGATTCCCTGCATTCCACCACCCAGCACCAAACTGAAACTAACCCCGCCCCCAGCAGGCTCTCTCCTGCAGCCTTTGTCCACATTCCCGGGCAGAGGTCTTACCTTCCCCCTTCCCCCTCCGGGCTCAGGTTACAGGCTCTCAGGTCTCCCATCCCCAGTGAAACTCCCCTGCCACATTCCCAGGTCAACACTCCCCCCTCCCTGCTGCATCACAGGGCTACAATAGCTTCTCAGAATCAGTGTCCTCTGGTGCTGTCTGCCCTGGTCCCAGTGGGGCATGCGCTGATCATGAGGTCTGCGTTCCCTCGAGGCGCAGTGGTGCCTGGAACCCCTGCTGCTCAGCACTGAGCCAGACAACTTGGTGGGGATCGATGGGGACCAGCGTGGGCTGCGAGTGGGATGGTCACTGTGTGGAGAACAGCGTCGGGAACCTTCCCTCGACTGTGAGCGGTAACATCTGGGCAGCGACTGTGGAGGTCCAAGCGCTGGCTTGTCTCTGGATCGGGGAGCCACTGGTTTCGGTACAACCAGTACCGGTAGACACAAAACGTCTCGAGCCGCCTGCAGGGCCTCTGGCGTGGATGGCACCCGAATGTGGCCACTGGTGTCCAGGGAGATCACCTCGGAGTGGGCTGGGCTACTCTGCTTGACTTGAGTTGGAGGCCGCGAGGCTGATGGGGATCAAGAGCTGCCCAATTCAGGTCTAGTCCCTCCCGCAGCCTTACCCTGGTGCCTAGGTGGGGGAAGACCTCTTCTTCACCTTCTTAGAGTTCCCCGTAGACGGGGAGGAGGGCCAACTGGTGGAGGGCACCACTGGGTCACCACGCACTGATGCCATGGTGCTCGGTGCCGACTCGGAGTGGTGCAGCAGTGTCAGGGTCAGGGCTCAGAGCCATATGTCCCTCTCTTTCTTGGTCCGAGGCTTAAAGGATCTGGAAATTTTGCAGCGGTGGCTGAGGTGGGTTTTTCCCAGACTGCGTAAACAGTCTGCATGAGGATCACTCATGGGCATAGGCCCTTTGACAAGTGTTGCACGACTTAAACCCAAGGGCGTGGGGCATGCCCTGATCTGGGCACACTTAACCATCCTAACTATGCTAATGCTACATTTTTTTTGGTAACTACAGGTACTAACTTTGAACTCAGCGAAGTCCAAAGAGGGAAAGCTGCAGCAGAGCTGTTCTGAAGCACCTTCACTAGTGGCAAGAAGGAACTGAGGGCAGGAGGAGTGCGCAGCACCCCTTATACCGTCCCATGGTGGCACCATTCCAGGGGTCGCTATGGACGCTCCCCTACGGGTACTGCTAAGGGAAAAAAATCCAGCACAGGTGCACGTGGCGAGCACACACACCTATTGTGGCATGCATATGAGCAATCACTTGAAGAATATTTAATGTTATAAATAAATGAGTCTAAACCTGAGCTTCCTGTTTTCAAACTGGTTTTCCCGACTCAGTTCTCAATTCTCTTCTATAAAAGCCTCCAGGATGTCTGCCCACCCCAGCAGAAATGGTAAGGAGAAAGCCCCTCAGTGCTGCTCTTAATTGAAGGTGGATTGTTCATTGGCAGGGGAGTTGGTTTGTTTGCTGCTCAGAAAGCTGCCAGGAAAGGTGTCTGGACACCAGAACTCCCTGCTTCTTCCAGCATCCCCCTGGCTCCTTCCCTGCCCCAGTCACTGCTGGTCCTACAGGCACTTAGCCACAAGCCTTTCACAGCATTCTCTGACATGCTGCCAACTGCGCTGTCTCAATCTAAAAGTCCTGATTTTGCGCTTCAGAGAGGGCAGATAGTTGGCTCCCTGCTTCAGCTTTTTCTAAAGGAAATCCCAGAGAAAAGAGACTGGAGCAAATTGATTTCTGGAAACCCTCCCACCCATCTAACACACACAGAGACTTTTCTAAGACATTAACTTTTCCTTCTCTTTATGACTCTTTAATGCAGCTGGAAATATCAGTTGCTGGAGATCCTTTCCACAGAGAACACAATCACAGTGCACTGAGAAAGCTAGGGGCTGCAAGGTTGTCATAGGTGAGTAGTTAAGGGGATGCACTAAAAATCCCCCCCTCTCCACCCCGAAGAAGCTTTGAATCTTGATGACTGTGATGCTTTAATTCCACTGCCTCAGCATCCTCAACCCCCATGGAAGGCCAGTGTAGAGTCATTACATCCCTGTTCATATTTCAGACCCCAGCTGGTGCAGCAGCCCTGCCCAGCAACTCACCATCTGCCCCATGAGAACCAGCTGGTGGGCTGCAGAGGTGCTCAGAGTGGCAGTCGCAGCTGTTGGTAGCTAATCCCCACATAAGACTTGGGGGAAGGAGCTGGGGATCACTTGTTATTTCTTCCATACATCGAGTCTCATTGTGTTTGAACACATTTCACTCTAAAACTGATTTAAATTTAGAGCCCCTTCCCCCATTTCTGCTTTGTAAGTGCCTCATTCCTGTACATAAAACATAAGAACAGCCGTACTGGGTCAGGCCACTGAGAACAACTTAGGTCCATCCTCTTTGGAACCCCCCTTCAGGTAGTTGAAGACTGCTATCAAATCCCCCCTCACTCTTCTTTTCTGCAGACTAAACAAGCCCAGTTTCTAGGGGCTCCTTGGAAATCATGCACCCCAGTCCCCTAATCATTTTCATCTGCAGGACTCTCACTAATTTGTCCACATCCTTTCTGTAGCAGGAGGCCCAAAACTGGACGCAGTACTCCAGATGAGGCCTCAGAAGTGCAAAATAGAGTGGAATAATCACTTCTCTTGATTGGCTGGCAACACTCCTACTAATACAGTCCCATATGCCATTAGCCTTCTTGGCAACAAGGGCACACTGCTGATTCATATCCAGCTTCTCATCCACTGTAATCCCCAGATCCTTTTCTGCAGAACTGATGCTTAGCCAGTCGATCCCCAACCTGTAGCAGTGCATGGGATTCTTCTGTCCTAAGTGCAGGGCTCTACTCTTCTTCTTGAACTTATTCAGATTTCTTTTGGCCCAATCCTGCAATTTGTCTAGATCACTCTGGACCCAATCCCTACCCTCCAGCACTTGGATTCTTGACATGCTTTCACAGAGGGAAGAACACATGTTCCATGATTTCATAGGGCAGAGTTTTAGGGCTATTCTGATTCACGGAACTATGCTACAGGGTGCTTTCCTTGTGTGAATTTGACAGGTGGATCAACATAGGTGAACAACGTGACTCTTCTCAGGCTGCTGAGGGCTGTGAGTCTCCTTGTTGCCACCTGCCACTAGTAACAGGGATTTTTGCATTTGGCAGCTGGATGTTAATGACCAAACTCACTCAGCATGTCAAAGCGGCAAAGAGTCCTGTGGCACCTTATAGACTAACAGACGTCTTGAAGCATAAGCTTTCGTGGGTGAATACCCACTTTGTCGGATGCTCCAATACATCTGTTAGTCTGGATCTGTAAAAGCGGCAAAGAGTCCTGTGGCATCTTATAGACTAACATGGCTATCCCTCTGATACTCAGCCTGTCAGGCACTCGAGCACCTTCCTCTGAGCTACAGCAGCCCTGCCAGTTGCCAACAGAGGCACCCTAGCTCCTGAGTTCCTTATATGTGTCCCCCTCTGGCATCCAGCCCCGATCACCAGATACTCAGAGAAATCCCAGATCCTAGCTTCCTAAAGGAATGGTATATCCCAGGTTACCAGTTTTACTGCAGACCACTTCTACTGCATCACACACAGCACTTGAGTACAGTTATTGAACAAACAGAAATTTATTTAACAAGGGATAGAGATTTAAACAGAAACAAATGTGACTGATGGAAACCAACCATTACCAACAAAACACAACCTACACTTTTTAATAGATACTTTTCCATCTAAGTAGATTCTCACCTCACTTCAGTCTATTGCAGTGATTGCTAGTTTCTAGGAGCCAGGGCCCTGCCTTACATGAAGCACAACTGGTTGTTAGGGATCTCCTTTGTGAATGGACCCAGAGTGTTTTTCTCCGCCCTGTTATAAACTGAATCAGTCTTTTGTCTTTATTCACAGAAAGGACGATCTCCTCATTGTCATTTTCACTTCCACAGGATTTCAATGTCTATAGTTTGTCTTTGATAGTTTTCTATTGGCTTTTCTGGGTTGGTGCAAAGGTTGACAATGGAGCAATACATCACATAACTGGTTAGCAAGGGACTAGTGACAATTCCCTCCCCCTGGAATGGGCTGTCCCCATAAAGACCTATGACTGGGGTGATTCACTTTCATGAAAATACCATATGGGCATAATTTTCCATGTACTTACATTACTCTTAAATATGACTCGTACACATCTAGCAGTGATTAGGAGTAACAATAATTTACAAACTTTCAGTAGAGTTCTCAGTGGTATGCTTCCTGGATAAATATCATAAAATCAGTGTACTAGCTGTGGCAAGTTTGTCAGGACTGAGACAGAAGTTGCTTGTGAATAACAGTGACCCCTTTGCTAATTGGCACCAATGAGCTTTTGTCACACATGCACTGAGCTACACAGTCACACCCTGATATAAAGGCAAGCACAAAAAATAGAGAAAGGAACAATAAGATACTAAAATGGCAATGGTTGCAACTCTCCTTTTCCTTGATATTAATGGTTGACAATTGCAGCTTTCCTACCTGCTGGACACATCCTATGACAGATGCCATGTCTTTCCTTTGCAAATTAGAGAAGTGGGGAAGTCAGTGACCCTTACAGTGTAAGTGGATAAAAGGTTAGACAACTTGTCTCCTCCAGTAGTTTTCTTTTTAATAGAAATTGACTCTGAAGCTAAGCAAAATAAGTTCTATTTGAAATACAAAAAATTAAAATCTATACTGAGCCAATATTCTTATACACTCTTTCTCAAACACTTTCTCCCACCCCAACCTTTGGAGTGAGGTTTTCTACCAGAACTCATTACACTACAGAGGGTAAATTAAATCAAATTAACTTCAAGATTAGCCATCATTTGCTGTAAGACTAACAAAACAAAAAACAAGACAACTTTCAGTTTCCCAAAATAATTCAGATTATCACACAATTAGTCTCTTACTCTTTAATAACTTTACCTATAATTTCATTGTCATTGGAAACAACAACATATTCAAAGACCACAAATTCTCATCATATATGTTCATTTTCTTTTAATCCCCATTTGCCAACAACTGAATCTTGGATCAAGTTGTGGTTTGTCCCAGCATAGGTCCCAACCACTTCCGTGAGTTCATATATCTCTGGGTCTTCTGCCATGTGTGTTGGTGGAAGGGGTCTCCTATGTGGGAATGTTTGCATCACGAGGAAAAAAAAAATCTCTCTTTTCACACTTTTTAATCTTTCAAAGTAGGAGGAGGTAGAGGAGAAGGGATGTAAATGCATAAAACACAAGAGAAAACTGTCTGGTCTACACTAAAGACATTTATCAGTAAACGTATATTGCTCAGGAGTGTTTAAAAGCCACACCACTGAGCAACATAGTAACACAGTCCAAACCCTCTGTGTAGATAGCGCTACATCAGGAGGAGAGGTTTCAGAGTAGCAGCCGTGTTAGTTTGTATTTGCAAGAAGAAAAGGAGGACTTGTGGCACCTTAGAGACTAACCAATTTATTTGAGCATAAGCTTTCGAGAGCTACAGCTCACTTCATCGGATGCATTCAGTGTGTGTGTGTGTGTGTGGGGGGAATGACAAACAAACCCCCCCCCCCCAAACCAATAAATGCATCCGATGAAGTGAGCTGTAGCTCACAAAAGCTTATGCTCAAATAAATTGGTTAGTCTCTAAGGTGCCGCAAGTCCTCCTTTTCTTTTTATCAGGAGGAGAGCTTCTCCTGCCAACATAGTTGCTGCTGCTTGCGAGAGCTGGTCTAATGAAGTCCAGCTTGAGAGATCTCTCCCATTGGCTTCAAGCATTTGTAATAGCATGCTACAGCAGCACAGCGACATTGCTGCAGCTGCGCCAACATCAGCTTTATTGTGTAGCCATAATGTCAGACACAAACTATGGAATCAGGACTCAACATGCGAGTACCCGGAAGCCTGAAATTCGAGCCTGACAGATTCATTGCCTCATTGGTTACCATCATTTCTACAGCCTGAAAGTCCTTTTTACCCAATCAGGCAGCTAGTTTGGGATCCACGGGGAAGGAATGTCTTATGAAGCACTCTCTCTTTGCATCCCACCAGTGAATGATGATTGTTCTCAGTCTAACCCTGGTATCCTCTGGAACTGTAATCAATGACACTGCACTAGCAAGTAGAGTTGTACAAACAATTTTCCTTGGGTCATTGGTCACCATAGCTTCCTTTACTGGGGTGGAAACCAAGAACTGACTGTGTACTCTTTCAACCCAATTCTTTCCAAATTCTTGGCCTTGGTTAGGGTAAATTTACACTTCTCTGAAGTAGAATCCTTTATAAAACCACTCAAAATCTCAACAGGGTTAGTGAGGAATGGCTTCCCAAAACATGCCCAGCTTTTCTTTAATTTCATGGAACAGTTCCAGGCAAGGGACTGGATACAGGGCTGGATCAGAATCTCTGTTAGTTACCAGAGCTGGAGTTTCCATTAAAAACTAGCTATTTTTCTGCAGCTATTAGATTTCCAAAACTGATTTCATTTTATACACATTTTTAGTACCCACAAAGGATAAATACAACAAAAACCCCACTTCTATTTCCTCAACATCTGCATCATGAAGGGCAGCATCTCCCATAATATAGGATTAGCTAGGAGAGATCTTCTGTAGGCCCTGGGTTACAGATGATTTGGGAACCAAATACGTGGCCATTTTACCTAGTTCAAAATCACTTACCATGGAATTCTCTCCCCAGATCATCAGAGACAATATAGACAAACAATCGAATTACACTGTGATCATATGCACTTCTTCCAATTAGCTGGGGTTCTGCTGTTATTCACCATTTCTGAGTGGAGATTTTAAATCACTGCTGTTCCTTTGTTAGCATGTCCAGTAAATTGGAGCATTCTCCCCTGTTGACAGAACTGCACTTGAGCTTTCTCCATGTCATCATGGAGGGATGGGGAAAAAGCAAAGCTGAAGTGAGAAATGATTACTTTAACAAGTGGTCATTTGTCTTAAATTCTCCAATAAATCTGAGCTATAGCCTATCAAACTGAACTAATATCTGATTGGGTGACCAAACAGCCTTCAGGAAAGATAGAAACCCACATCACAGAGAGATAGAATACATGACAATGAAAGTGTCAAGTGAAATTTCAGAGCAGGTTACATATGATTATTCAGAATCAGGACAAGAGATTCTCCGATCACATTCTCCTCTGATCCATTCAAACACTGTCTCAATAGTCAGTTATGTTATTTACAAATTTTGTACTATCCTAGCATCCAAATAATGGGCGGGCGGGGAGGGGGGACAGCCACATTGCCAGAAGTGGCTTTACCAACAGGTGGACCTGGCAATTTAAACTCCAAATGATTATACTGTTTTTGGGATCCATTTGAATTCCCCTCCCAGGTCTTTGACACTTTCATCTCCAGTCATAGCGACTCTGATATAGGATTAAAGAAGTCAAAGCATCATCTCCAAGCACAGACAGCCGAGAACTCTTCCTCACATGACACTTTGAGAAGTGGATGGATAGAATGTAACGAAGATAAACTCTGCATGGCTCAGACAAAAGGTAACCGTTCTGCAGTGATGGGGAAGGAGGGAGTCTCTGAGTCTCCCCATCTCCTTGCAGTGTCACAGAGGCTGAAATGACACTTTCCCCCCATCCCTGCTCCTCTTTATTTAAATATAATCTGAAAAGTTCCCAATATATCTGCTCTTCAGCAGAACCCAGAGCAATGTGAGAACAACTGGCAATGATACAATTTGTATAATTGGTGACTCTAACAATAACTGCAACAGGAGGAATGGTATAAATGTGATGCTTCCTGGTTCCCTGGTAGGAAGGGCAGACTTGAATTACTCATGGGACAACTGAGTTGATAGAAAGAACCAATGTGTCAACGTCAAAGCAGGGCGAACTACAAAAGGCAAAAATGGACTACTCATCTGGACAAGCTGAGGGATAACGGTGCTGCAAACAGTTCAAACAGCTTTAAAAGTTACTATTTGGGAATCAGCAAAAGTATTAAAGAAAAAAAAAGTATGGATAGACCTAGAGGTTTTTATGGTGTTGATCTCCCTTGCAGATTCTCTGATGGCTAACATGGGCTGAGTGCCAAGAGAAGGTTTTCCCACACTCACGGCATTCATAGGGCCTCTCCCCAGTGTGGATTCTCTGATGTTCAGAAAAGGCTAAATTGCTAGTGAAGCTTTCCCCACACTCACTGCATTCATAGGGCCTCGCTCCTGTGTGGATTCTCTGATGCCTAATAACGTGTGAACTGTGTTTGAAGGTTTTCCCACACTCACAGCATTCATAGGGCCTCTCCCCTGTGTGGATTCTCTGATGTCTAATAAGTGTAGAGCTGCGACTGAAGGTTTTCCCACACTCACGGCATTCATAGGGTCTCACACCAGTGTGGATTTTCTGATGTTCAGAAAGGGCTGAGCTGGTAGTGAAGGTTTTCCCACACTCACGGCATTCATAGGGCCTCTCGCCTGTGTGGATTCTCTGATGTTGAAAAAGGGCTGAGTTGGTAATGAAGCTTTTCCCACACTCCCGGCATTCATAGGGCCTCTCCCCGGTGTGGATTCTCTGATGTTCAGAAAGGGCTGAGTTGGTAATGAAGCTTTTCCCACACTCCCTGCATTCATAGGGCCTCTCCCCGGTGTGGATTCTCTGATGTTCAGAAAGGGCTGAGCTCGTAGCGAAGGTTTTCCCACACTCACGGCATTTATAGGGCCTCTCACCCGTGTGGATTCTCTGATGCCTAATAAGATGCGAACTGTGATTGAAGGTATTCCCACACTCACTGCACTCATAGGGCCTCTCCCCTGTGTGGATTCTCTGATGCCTAATAAGGGCCGAGCTGTGACTGAAGGTTTTCCCACACTCACGGCATTCACAGGGTTTCTTACTTGTGTGGCTTCTCTGATGGTTTATAAGGGCTGAGTCGTGTTGTAAGTTTTTCCCACACTCAGTGCATGTATTGTTTCTCTTTCCCCTGAGGATTTCCTGTTGTGTTGTGTTTTCCTTGAGGCCCTTCTGAGTTCCCTGACACGAAATTAATTTTCCCACTTTCTCCCCTGGTTGGTTTCCCTGCTTTCTTTCTGGTCTCTGCTGAATCTCACAGGATTTTCCCTGCTCATGACTCCTGGACACATTCCTTTCCGATCTTTGTGATAGTGCTCTGTCTTTATCCACTTGCTCAAGATTTTCCTGCTGAGAATTCTGCTCTTCTTTCTCACATACCATTGCATCACCTGCTGTGATAGAAACAGAAACTTCAAACAGGGACGGAAAGGGGAAGGCCAAACCAAAACAAGGACTGGAAAGAAGTCAAGTAAAAATCAGGAACACAACTCCCCCAAACTCTTCCCCCAAATGGAGTAGTAGGATTTTATGTTTATATTTTATATAATTTAGAATGAAGGATAAAGAATAAGAATGTTGCATGTATTAAATGCATTGGTGTATGATCTGATCATACCCTGTCAGCCACCCTTTTTGAATAACAGAAAGGAATGGCCTAATGGGCCAACAGATAGAGATACATCAGCCAGAATCTGTGTTTGGACTGATTTCAAGGCAGTAACAGACCTTTGAGGGTCACCAATTTGTTGTAGATTTAGCATTTTTAAATAAGTAAAAGAATGCCATGATTGTTTTCTTTTGCATTGCAATTTGATATTCCTGTTTAAAAGTGTGTGTAAATTAATTCTATTTTGTGTGTGAATGAGGAATATATGTGTTAAGAGGTAAGTGTGAAGGCCATCACTGAACCAGATGTACGAGGGAGGAACCGGAGACAGACGCAAGGGCACCAGAAGGCTGCAATTCGCCCCTAGTGAAAAGTCAGAGGAGGGAAGATTGATGACTCTAAAGATGAGACAGGCCCCTATCAATGGGGACAAGACAGCTGTGATCAAAACCAGCATGGGATAACTCCCTGAGGGACTTGATGAAAGAACAAGATAAAGGATGAGAAGAACAATTTAAGAAAATAAGCACTCATCAAACAACAATTGATTACAGCAAGACAGTGCAAAACTCATTGGTCTCAATGAAGGAAAATCAGTATATAAACAGGGGGCCTTGCCATGAAACTTTGGGTTAGTCCTGCCAAGACTTGTCTGGAGCATCATGTCATGACCAACAGAAGCCGGCTCCTCCCTACCCGTGATCAACCTTGCTGGCTGCTAGATTGTTCCAGATTCTGGACTGGTTACTACAACACACACAAACACACTGTCCCGCCAGTCGATGGTGTGACTGAATGCATACACTAATTGTTGTATCTTCAATAAACACAGCATATTGCCTTCTCCCCAGAAAATGATCCTGTGTGCTTCTTATAAGCATAACATTTTTGGTGGAGAATTGCAAAAGGGTGAAGACATACACTGTGATTGTTGAACATACTGCTAAATATTGCTAAAAGGTATACCTTACATATAAAGTGATCAATCATTCAGGTGTGCACTCCCCTAGTCATAGAAGATCCAGGCGATAGGGGGAGGATTAGAGTTCTAGCTCTCACCTATCTGTTGGGGAAAACTATACAGATAAGATATATAAAAACTGTCTTGGTATATATACCCCCGGCATGGTTGGTGAGTCCTATGGGCCCATGATGTCTGGGCACCAGTAATATTCCTGGCCCAGGGCCTGAGTCCTGCAATGTTTGGGGCCGTGTCTCTCCCTCAGCCCTATCTTCTGCCACTGGGTCCCTCCCTGTAGAGCTGATCAAGGAAATTGTTTTTAATTGTTCACTTTATTAATATAACTTCATAAGTAAAGTTTTATGAATGAAACTACATTCATTCACAAAACCAGGTACCCCAATAATTGGCTAATTGAGTTTCACTTTCAATCCAATTGCTGCTTAAATCACTGAAACTTACACTGCTTCAACATTGTAACTTCTGTTCACTGTTTGCCATTCCTTACACTCGTCCATGTTGGGTCCCAAACTCCATTTTAAAATGCTCACTTCATTTTTGCAAAACTCTGCTGTAATGTTATTAGTTTAGTTTAGATGTGTGAATGAGTTATGTATGGATGATGGAATCAACCTCCAGCCCCAGCCTGTCCTGATGAAATAAAGTGTAAACATCAACGGCTGAAGATGCAGACAACAGCCCTGACAAAGCAAGAAGAGTCCACCCTCAAAAGAAAAGAACAAAAGTACAATTGAAGAAACATCAAAGCCAGGTCCCAGGCTGAAAGTCATGTCTGCAACTGATGGGTGATCAATCACACCGGACCCAGAGGCAGCCTGACACAGCAAGACCTATAGGCTCTGGATTCAAACTAAAGCCTACAAAAAGGATGGATGAGATGGAAGACTTTGGAGGGTCACATTCTGCTGCCAACATTGAAGGGCATCGGTGTATGCCCAACAGAGACCCAGTTCTTCCTTGTGCCTGGCTTTCCTGGCCAGTTAGCCGCCACAAGCTACGAGGCTACATTCAGGACTGGTAACTATCTAGAAGCTGCAGAACATTTGGTGTGTGTGTGCGCGCACGCATGCATAGACATTAGATATTAGCTATTGGTCATAAATCAAATTGTGTTATTATAAGAAACATGACATCTTGTCTTGTCTCCGGAAATGATCCCGCACATCCCTTGGGCCATTTAAAACGCTAAGCCCCCTACCCGTTGGGCTCCATCCTGCTCTGTCACGAGGTTGCCTCCCTCATTCAGTAAGGGGCCCACACTTTCCTTGACTTTCTTCTTGTTGCTAACATATCTGAAGAAACCCTTATTGTTACTCTTAACATCTCTTGCTAGCTGCAACTCCAGGTGTGATTTGGCCTTCCTGATTTCACTCCTGCAAGCCCGAGCAATATTTTTATACTCATCCCTCGTCATTTGTCCAATCTTCCACTTCTTGTAAGCTTCTTTTTTGTATTTAAAAGCAGCAAAGATTTCACTGTTAAGCCAAGCTCGTCGCCTGCCATATTTACTATTCTTTCTGCACATCGGGGTGGTTTGTCCTTGTAACCTCAATAAGGATTCTTTAAAATACAGCCCTCCTACACTCCCACCCCTTGCCCAAGCCCAGAGCTTACACCCAAACTCCCTCCCAGAACCTGCACCCCCCCTGCACTCCCTCCTGTCCGCAAACTCCCTCCCAGAACCAGCACCCCCACCCTCAGGCCAGAGCCAGCACCCAAACTCTGTCCCAGAGCATGCACCCCTCACCCCCTCCTGCACACCCACCCCCTGCCCTAGCCTGGAGCCTGCACCCAGCATCCAAACTCCAACCCAGAGCCTACACACCAACCCCCCTCCCCCACACCCTCTCCTGCACCCCCACCCCAGCCCAGAACCAGCACCCAAACACTGTCCCAGAGCCTGCACCCCTCACCCCCCCTACACGCCAGACCTCCCCCCCACCCAAACTCCCTCCCAGAGCCATAAGCAGGTGGGGGGTGGTATTTGGGGGGGCAGAGTTGGGGGGCAGGTTCTGAGCACCACCAAAATTTCTAAAAACCTGCAACCCCAGACCCTTGGTCAAAGAAGTGCTGGGCCATAATGGGGAAGGTCAGAGTCCTCTCTCCTACCCATCTGTTGGGGGAAAATTGCATATGTGAATATACCCTTGGTCATAGCAGGATCGAGCCCAAAGGGTAGGGGGCTTAGCGTTTCCCCCTCCTGCTCTGGCAGGCAGAGTTCTTTTTAGTGGGTAGAGACTTCTGTGTTTTGTAAGTCCCAGCATGAGCACGGGGAGCGAAAAGTTATAAAGGTAACATAAATTCATTAAAAAAATATGTTGAGGCAGTATTTTCTATGTGAGACCCAACTCTGAAGGATATAGGAATTTGGGCAGTGTAGTATTTTTTGTCAGTGATATTGTGATGATTTCACAATTTTAAAAGACATGGTTAAGGAAAGGGACCAGGAGGGGTGGGGGCTCATTGAGGAGCCCTCCCTTCTTGCTAAACTGGTAATGGAATAAAGCCTGTGTCCATGAAAAGGGAGGGTTCAACGAGGAAAGCAGGGTCAGACCCAGAGAAGCAGGTAGGTAACAAATAAAAAAAACTGGAAAACAAGTTGGAAGCCGTGAGGGCATAGTGGCAAAAGAAGAAAAAAAGTAAGTCTAGGCCATGGGGAATTCAGATCCTTGGAACAATACTTGGAATGGTGAAATTCGAGTTCATGAAGGTGTCATTTTGTGAGATAAGCCAGCGATTTAAAAAAAAAAAAAAAAAAAGAGAGTGAGACATTAACTCTGAAGAGGCTGGAGGGAATTACACAGTTGAACGTTGTAAAAATGTTAGAGTTCTCTTTCTATAACACTTTTCCTTTCTTAGTTTCTTTGCAGCCATTCTGAAGGAAAAATTGGCCCTTTTCCAAAGGAATGTCTGTAGATAAGCCAGGCAGAGACAATCTGATTTAAATCATTTGACTATGAATAATTTAGTCAAATTCACTAAAAGAACAGAAGGGGTTTCTATTGGAACTTAACTGCCCCCAAATGTATACAAATGTAATCTATATACAGCTGTGTAAAAATTAAAGCAGTGTAAGGAATATTAAGAAAAAAAAGTGTGTATAAATAGAGTGTGTAAATATGTGGAGTGTTTAGGACCTAAAGCAACACTCCCCGTTTGTGAAACTCTTGTTTTATAGGTTTAGGATGAATTAGTTTTGTTTTTAAATAATACCACTAAAATCCATTTGACTCTTTCATTCAAAGTTGCAAAACCGAGAAACACTTTTTGCCAGACACAGGTAACTAGCGTTGTTTGATTTGTTATTTAGCATTTAACTCTTAAGGTACCTTAATGTTTTTTAGTTCAATATCCTTTTAAAAGACCAAAGTCATGGCTGCAGCAGGGCAGTCAAAACCAGGAGAATGGGAAAAAATTCTGGATTTGTTTTTTGGTAACAAAATAGCAAATAAGAGCTGTAGTAAACAAATAAGAAATTAAAAAAAAATAGTACCCCACACTGAGCCTTAAGGTGGTTCAGTGTAATCACACTGTCACCTTGATAAGAGTACATAAAAACTGTGAGCATAAAAGAAACAGTTACACCTTATGTAAAAATTAATATGGCTAATGTTATACAAGTTAAACTATGGAAGGAATGTGCATTTTCCCCAGAATATGTGCAGTGTAGATTGTAGAGGGGGTAAAAGAAATGGAAAACATACCATACTACTTAATTAAAATCCTATTAGGGCTCCAAAGGGAGGCACAATAGGTTGTGTTTTCTTTTTCAGATTGCTGTGTGTTTCAGAAGCAGGATTTAAAAGTGAAAAGTAATCAAAACTCTGGTGGAAGTTGACTGTGTCTCTTTTAAGACAGAATCTCAAAGGGTACAACTACAGTATGAAATTATTTCAAAATTATTCTATTTGAATTTTCAGAAACTATTTAATACATTCGGTCTTCTGTGTCCCCACTAAAGTGCGTGAATGCAGTGGACTGCATCCACAGGACCAAGGCTAGCATCGAATGTCAGAGCGGTGCACTGTGGGTAGCTATCCCACAGTTCCCGCAGTCCCTGCAGCCCATTGGAATTCTGGGTTAAGCTCCCAGTGCACGATGGGGCAAAAACATTCTTGCAGGTGTTTCTGGGTGTGTGTCGTCAGTCGCTCCTCCCTATGTGAAAGCTATGGCAGACAATCCTTTCGTGCCTTTTTGGCGTGCGGACGCCATACTGCTTTCAGCAGACGGTGCACCGCTGCTCTCAGGCTAATATGAATCCACCTCTCATTTCCTCTCATCTTCCTATGTAAACTCTACTCTCTCTCTTCCTCATCGAACGCTTCCGCTGCCAACTCTTCTCAGCCTTTCTGAACCAAGCATCACAGCTTCCGCCGCCAACTCTGCTCTCCTATGTTCCCCGCTCTTTTTCCAGGATTACCCGTGCAGGCACCATAGCCATGGAGCCTGATCAGATCTCCACTGCAGTTCTGACCATTGTAAATACCTCACGCATTATCCAGCAGTATATGTGCAGTCCCTGCAAAACCAGGCAAGGAAGCAACGACAGCGCGATTATGATAGTGATGAGGACATGGACACAGACGTTCCCAGAAGCACGGCATGTGGTGATTGGGAGATCATGGTGCTGTTGGGCCAGGTTCATGCCGTGGAACACCAACTCTGGGCCCAGCAAACAAGCACAGACTGGTGGGACCGCATAGTGTTGCGGGTATGGGATGATTCCCAGTGGCTGAGAAACTTTTGTATGCATAGGGCCACTTTCGTTGAACTCTGTGACTTGCTGTCCCCTGCCCTGAAATGCAAAGACACCAAAATGAGAGCAGCCCTCACAGTTGGGAAGCGAGTGGCCGTAGCCCTGTGGAAGCTTGCAACGCCCGACAGCTACCAGTCAGTCAGGAATCAGTTTGGAGTGGGCAAATCTACTGTGAGGGCTGCTGTGCTGCAAGTAGCCAACACAATCATTGACCAGCTGCTATCAAAGGTAGTGACTTTGGGAAATATGCAGACCATTGTGGATGGCTTTAATGCGCTGGGGTTCCCTGACTGCGGCGGGGCGATAGATGGAACACATATCCCTATCTTGGCCCCGGAACACCGGGGTGGCCAGTAAATAAACCGCAAGGGGTCCTTTTCCATGGTGCTGCAAGTACTGTGGATCACAAGGGACGTTTCACCGACATCAACGTGGGATGGCCAGGAAGGGTGTATGACGCTCACATCTTCAGGAACTCTGGTCTGTTTGAACAGCTGCAGGAAGGAACTTACTTCCCAGACCAGAATATTACTGTTGGGGGGGGGGGTTGTTGAAATGCCTATAGTTATCCTTGAGGACCCAGCCTACCCCTTAATGAGATGGCTCATGAAGCTGTACACAGGCACCCTGGACAGTAGTCAGGAGCTGTTTAACTACAGGCTGAGCAAGTGCAGAATGGTGGTAGAATGTGCTTTTGGACGTTTGAAAGCGCGCTGGCGCAGTTTACTGACTCTGTTAGATCTCAGCACAACCAATATTCCAATTGTAATTGCTGCTTGTTGTGTGCTCCACAATATCTGTGAGAGTAAGGGGGAGACATTTATGGCTGGGTGGGAGGTTGAGGCAACTCACCTGGCAGCCAATTTCGCAGCCAGCCAGCCAACAGGGCAATTAGAAGAGCACAGCAGGGCACGTTGCACATCAGAGAAGTGTTGAAAGCCAGCTTCATGACTGGCCAGGGTACGGTGTGACAGTTGTGTTTGTTTCTCTTAAAGTTACCCACTCCCTATATATATATATATATGAAAGGAAGCAAAGTCACAATTGTTTAAAACATGTTCTTTATTATTTGTTGCACAAACATTGAGAGAAATCAGAAGCTAGACGGGGGAGGGAGGTATTGGGTTAGGGGTGTGGTAGAGGAGGGAAGGACAAGCTCCCGCATGAGCTTGAACATAGCATCCTGACTGCTATCATCACTCATGTCCCTCCTCTCTTCGTATTCATGTAACATTTTACGTGACTCCGCAATTGTTTGCCTCCACGCATTCAACTGGGCCCTATCAGTGCATGAGGACTCGGCAAACCTGCGATCCCAAGTTCGTTTTTTTGTCTTCTAATATGGACCAGCCTCTGGGACGGAGTAGATAGGGGCCGCATTGAAACATTTGCGCCTGCTGTGGGAGGAGAAAAAGGGAGGGCAGTATTTTAAAAGATACATTTTAGAGAACAAAGGGGACACTCTTTCTCAGTGAAACAGGCAATTCATAGTACACAGCACATGTTCTTTCTGTACAAGGTCTCATTTTGCCTCTTATACTGAAGTGCCTGCCACTTTGGTGTGAGTAAGCCATCACATGCGGCCGGGCAACAGAGTTCAGCTTGCAGGAAGCCATGGTAAGCCCTAGGGGCACACGGGGTTCTGCTTCTTCTGCATTCCTTTCAATGCTTTCAAACTGCTGGGCCCCCTTTCCCATAGCAAGCAATGCCTGGTGGGTTTGCCATATAAAAGGAGGGCCTGCGGGCTCTCTGGGATGATTGCTTCACACAACACCCTCCCCCCCCACACCCCTCGTGGCTCCGATGAGGCTCTGAGCAGGGATGAGCCCTTTAAACTAAATGCGAACAGCCCAGCGTGGCTGGGTTTCCCCCCACTCCTCACCACGTGGCTCCAATCAAGCTCTCACTCACCAGAAGTGCCTTCTTCAGGGTCATGGTCCAGGAGCCTGCCTTGGGAGTGGGGAGAGGCTATTGGCTCCAGCGTTAAGAATCGTTCCTGCCTGGGGGGAAAACAGATACCCACTTGCGGCCTGTGCATTGTCCTCCTCCTCCTCCTCTTCGTCCTCCAAAAACTCATCCTCCTCGGTCTGAGCTACTCCCCCCTTGCAGGTGTCCACGGACAGTGGTGGGGTAGTGGTGGGGTCACCCCGCATAATTACATGTGGCTCACGGTAGAAGCGGTATGTATGTGGCTATGACCAGAGCGCCCGTTCACCTCCCTGGCTTTATGGTACTGTTGCCTGAGCTCCTTGATTTTTGAACGACACTGCTCTGTGTCCCTGGAAGAGCCTCTTTCCGTCATGGCCCTAGAGACTTTAGTGTATGTATTTGCGCTCCTTTTTTTGGAACGTAGCTCTGCTATAACAGATTCGTCTCCTCAACACGTGATGAGATCCAGTACCTCCCCTTTGGACGATGCTGGAGCTCGTCTGTGAATCCGGGACTGCATGGTCTCTTGTGATGGTGGACTCTGCATGGTCGCCTGTGATGGTGGACTGTGCTGATGGTGACCAAACAGGAAATTCAAAAGTTCCCGGGGGTTTTTCTGCCTACCTGGCTAGTGCATCAGAGTTGAGAGTGTTGTCCAGAGCGGTCACAAGGGAGCATTCTGGGATAGCTCCCGGAGGCCAATAACGTCAAATTGCGGCCACAGTATCTGTAACCCGGAACTGCGATCTCTATTTCAGCACTACTCCACTTGCTGAGGTGGAGTACAGAAATCGGATTAAAGAGCCCTTTAAATAAAAAAAACTGGTGTGGTCGTATGGACGGAATCAGTTTTATTTCAAAGTAACTCGGCTAATTCCAAAACAACCACATACTGTAGACCAGGCCTAAGCTGCAAATGTCTTTAAATACAAAAGCAAGCCAAAAAGCATCTGTGTTAATATAAATTACCTAACTGATAAAGGAAGAAAAGAACAGCCCATAAAGGGCAGCACAAAGTCGTCAAACCAAAGGAGAAGAAGGGAGACAGGTAGATCAGAGGAAAGTAAAGGCACTAGTAATGCCGGCCCCTACCGACGCCCACTCTTTAAGAGTACTGTTAGGAGGACTCAATTTTCTTAGACAACCCATTTATAAATATGTTAAAGTAACTCACCCATTATGGAAACTGATACAAAGACAAAATGGGAATGGGGAAAAACAGCAAGACTCCGCTTTAACCCTGCTGAAACAGAAGGCTCTCACAACCCCCGCCCAGTGTTTCCCTGATGAATCACACCCTTTTTAAAAAAAACAGATGAATGTTTGGTAGCTAATAGCATGGCCCTGGCTGCCACACTGTTACAAAATATTAAAAAAGGAAACCTTAAAATGGGAAAAAGGGGTCACTTACTAAAATCAAAATGGATAGGCCCTTACTCCATAGTGGATCGTCTTAGCCCATTGGTATACCACATTAAAAAAAAAAGCAACAAATGTCAATGGGTACATGAGACGAAGCGGGACTGTTCTTAATGTTTCCTCTGAATAGTGTGGGGGTGCCTCAATTTCCCTTATGCAGTTCTTAAGTATCTAGGTGGTGGGATAAGGGTGTATGACTGTTGCAGAGCCCTAGAGGGCAGGTGTGTGCAGGGGTCTGGGCACAGAGAATGGCCGACACCCTGTTTCCTGGGAACTGGTGGCCCGGCCCTTCCCCCTGCAAGGTGAGAGCTAAAGGGTTGGAGAACAAAGGAATCAGGTGACCTCCTGGCCCGGGAAAGGGACAAAGCCCAGAGGAGGAGGGGTTGGAGAGAGTTTCAGTTTGGGGCTGGCTGGGGACTTGGAGTGAAGTGCAGACGGGGTTGTCTGGCTCACTGCCCCCCAAAATGGACCCAGCTGAGGGGTCCTGTTCTCTGCACCTACAAGCTCTGTTTTAGACCATGTTCCTGTCATCTAATAAACCTCTGTTTTACTAGCTGGCTGAGAGTCACGTCTGACTGCGGAGTTGGGGGGCAGGACCCTCTGGCTTCCCCAGGACCCCACCTGGGCGGACTCACTATGGGAAGCGCACGGAGGGACAGAGGATGATGAATGGTCCGAGGTCAGACCCAGGAAGGTGGAAGCTGGGTGAGCTGTGTGTCCTGAAGACAGGCTGCTCACAGAAAGGCGACTGCCCCAGAGTCCTGCCTGGCTTCATGGGAAGCAGTTCCAGAGCATTGCCCGGGGACTCAGTGACACTAACTCTTAAACCCTTAGGAAATTCCAATATGTATGCCTGAAAAATAGGAGTTAAAATAGAGGGTTCCTATGAAAATACCACCTGGAGTTTCAGCTACCCACAATTACCGTATCAGTAAAACAAGCCTGTTAAAACAGAAACAATACTAACAGTTATTGTGTAATACTGTCCAATACCCCATAGTAAATTAAACCTATGGTTCCCAGACACATGCACCAAAACCTGGACCAAAAAATATGCATTCGAAAAACTCACTGGACCCAATGGAAAAAAAAAAAAATCACTATATAAACAGGGTGCCTTGATATGAAACTTTAGGTTTGTCCTGCCAAGATTCCCTAGAGCATAGTGTTGCGACCAACAGAATACAGCTCCTCCCTACCCGTGATCAACCTAGCTGGCCACTAGATTGATCTGGACTCTGGACTTGTAACAATAACATCGACTGGCAGGGCAGTGTATGTATGTGTGTGTGTTGGGGGGAGGGTAATTGAATGAGTATATTAATTGTTGTATCTTCAATAAATGCAGCATATTGCCTTTTCCCCTGAAAAAGATCCCATGTGCTTCTTATAAGTATAAGGATATGAAGTTATGAGAATTGTGTAGTATGGTTGTCACTAAAACATGCTGTAAATTGGGGGGGAAATCGGCCAGATATTAGCTCCCCAGAGGCAACAGCAAGGAAAGTAACCAACGCCTGGGTACGGTGTCAACCCATCAACAGCCATTGTGCAGCAAGGGAGCTACAATGCAATGACTCACCTGTATGAGGCCACACCAGGAGAATTGCTCAACCTTGCTTGGATAGACTCAGAAATGCTCACCTGACTCTGAAGCAGCGGGGGTGGGGGGTCGCAAATCCACGAGGGAAGAAAGGACATGATAAAAGGGAGACACAGTTGCCATGCTGGCTCTCTCTCTTCCACCTACATGTACAGACACCACCACCACCACCACCAAGCAACTGAAGCACTGATCAAAGGGGAGAGCCTGACTGAAAAGTAACCAGCCAGCCTGTGGTGAGAAGCATCTAAGTTTGTAAGGACACTGAAAGTGTTAAGATCAGCTTAGAATGGGTTTTGCTTTCATTTCATTTGACCAAATCAGACTTGTTACGCTTTGACTTATAATCACTTAAAATCTATCTTTATAGCTAATAAATCTGTTTACTCTTCCTAAAGCAGTGTGTCTGGTCTGAAGTGTGTCAGAGGCTCCGCTTGGGATAACAAGCCTGGTACATATCAATTCTTTTGTTAAACTGACAAACTTATATAAGTTTGCAGCATCCAGTGGGCATTACTGGACGCTGCAAGACGGAGGTTCCTAGGGTTGTGTCTGGGACCGGAGATATTGGCTAGTGTCATTCACTTGCAAGTAGCTGGGAGCAGTTTACATACCAGAGGCTGTGCGTGAACAGCCCAGGAGTGGGGGTTCTCACAGCAGAGCAGGGTAAGGCTGGCTCCCAGAGTCCAGGTTTGGAGAGGCCTAGCAGATCACCAGTCCAGATAATACCAGAGTGGAACATCACACCAGTGTGTTTGGATTAAAGTCTGTGGGGAATTCCATTTGGGATAACAAGGCTGGTGCATGTCATTTTCCACTGATGAAACTAAAGATTTAATATGAGCTTGTGCTGTTCAGTAATGTGCTGGATGGTGCAAGATGCACATTTCTGGGGGAAAGTCTGGCACTTGACAATTTGCTGGTGTTCTCCTGAGGTGTAATTCATGAGTGGCTGACTAGCAGCACTCAGTACCGTGTAGCTGGGAAAGAGTTACATGGTGGAGACTGGGTGTTTACTGGCCAAGATGGGCTGTTCTCACAGTAAAACAGTGGAAAAGATACCCCAGGTTGGAGAACTGAGTGGATACAGCTGTTCAACAGTCCAGACTGTACTCTGGGTAATGGCACAGACACTCATTATGACAGAGCCTCTTACAACGCAGAGAAGGTAAATCCATGTTCCAGAAATTGAAGACTCCAGACAGAGGACAAGTCTCCCTGGAACTGCTTCTTGCAGAGAGAGAGGTCCAGACACAATGAGAGAGTCCTGAGGAAGCTGGGAACACTAAGAATGGGCTGGTGGAGTTCAGCAGAGAAAAGGAACAGGAAGGGCAGGGATATCACTGAATGCAGGATCTCAGCAGTACAACATATCAGGACAACACATATTGCAGCCCATTGGAAAACATAATCCCAACTATACATATAAAATGATAGTGTCTAAATTAGTCGTTTCCACTCAAGAGACAGATCTTGGAGTCATTGTGGAGAGTTCTCTGAAAACATCCACTCAATGTGCAGCAGCCGTCAAAAAAACAACCAGAACGCTGGAATCATTAAGAAAGGGATAGATAATAACAGAGAAAATATCATATTGCCTCTATATAAATCCATGGTACACCCACATCTTGAATACTGGGAGCAGATGTCATCACCCCATCTCAAAAAGAGACATATTGGAATTGGAAAAGGTTCAGAAAAGGGAAACAGAAATGATTAAGGGTAGGGAACAGATTCCATATGTGGAGAGATTAAAAAGACTGGAACTTTTCAGCTTGGAAAAGAGACGAAGAAGAGGAGATATGACAGAAGTCTATAAAATCAAGACTGCTGTAGAGAAAGTAAATAATGAACTGTTATTTACTCCTGCTCCTAACACAAGAACTGGGAGTCACCCAACTAAAGTACTAGGCAGCAGATTTAAAACAAACCAAAGGAAGTATTTCTTCACACAAAGGACAGTCAACCTGCTGAACTCTTTGCCAGAGGAAGTTGTGAAGGCCAAGTCTATAAGAGTGTTCAAAAAAAGAACAAGATACATTCATGGAAGATAGGTCCGTGAATGGCCATTAGCCGGGATGGTGTCCCTAACCACTGATTGCCAGAACCTGTGGAATGGATGACAGGTGATGGATCACTTGTTGATTGCCTGTTCTCTTCAGTCCCTCTGGGACACCTGGCATTAGCCACTGTCAGGAGACATGATACTGGGCTACATGGATGTTTGATCTGACCCAGTATGGCCAGATTTATGTGCTAGGGAATCTAGTGAGTCCAGTGCAATGGGAAGGAGTATGAAAGTCCCTGGCTGTGGAGAACACTGGGAAATTAGAAGCTATCATTCAGAAGTAACAGACTCTAATTAGTCTGGAAAGGCAGAATGTGAAACATAAGAATCAGGTCATGTGACTTCAGGAATGCTGCACTCCAAGATCCAAAGAGTCCGCAGAGAAGAGAGATTGTGGCTATTGCACATGGTGAAGGGGGAGCAAGACTCTCCAGGTCTCAAGCAGTTTCACTAACAACCTAGGCCATTTTCACATGTACGGGTGCAATCCAGACCAGTGAGGAGTTGCGTCATCTGTAATCCTGGGTGAAATTCAATGTTTTGCAGCTGGAGCTCCCTTGTCTGGACACTCCAGGCCAGCATTCAAGGACGGCCTGAGTGTCTGTGTGATCAGTAACCCTGTACCAGCAGCTCTGACTCCAGCCGCCTGCTTGTTACACCCCAAGCACATTCTGGTCCGGGTGGAGAAGGCTCAGGGTTTGAGAGAAGGCCAGGGTAGGAACCTTCTGTTCATTATGCTGAACCTAGCCCCCAGTTTTACTTGAGCAAACAGGAGATATTTGACACTGTGCGATACTGCTCCTGTGCTCTGTTCCCGAAGTGTTCTGTAGGAGGAGAGGGTAGAGTGTTATTGTATGTGTCAGTGGCATGTTGGGGTGATGCAGAAACAGGACAGAGCAGAGGTGGCATTGTGGGGGTGGCGTGAACCTTATCTCTTCATTTCCCCTCCTAATAACCAAGGGCACAGAAATCCTTACCCAGTGAGGTCCCATTCTCAGAGTTCTTCTGCATGTCTTCTCTGTAGAGGACTCTCTGAGTGGGGTCCACCAGAGCCCGCTCTTCTACACAGCCACCTCCTCGAAGGTCACCGGCCTCTGAAAGAGCAAGAGTCCCACATTCAGTACCAACTGCCCCATTCACAGCCCCACTATTCGTGGGGGAGAGGAGCCAATCAAATGGAAGCTCTGGGAGGCTCACAGTCAACAGAGTTCCACCCCCACCCTGCTCAGAGCACCCAGAAAACACCAGGGTAAGGAGATGAAGAGAGAGCCCCTCCTCTCTCCCAGCAGATCCATCACACACCTACTAGCCACAGCCTGATACAGGAGATGGAGCCCCTAGCAGGGTCCAGGGAGAGCTCCCTGGTTGGAAGCCCAACACTCTCCTCATTTTGCGCAGCTGGATATGAAGTGAGGGGCAGCTGGTGGGTGCCCCTTTCATATCTCAGAGCAGCCGCTGATTAGTCAGGTCAGGCTCCAGCACTGGGAGTCTGGTCAGTTTTCCCAGCTCCATGTAGGTGGGTTATTTTCTGTTTCATAAATTAGAGCATTTCCGCCTCCGAACCTCATGGGTCTGTTCCTCGAATCTAGGCCACTTATTAAACAACTCCCAGCAGGTCTGCCACCCCCTGGCCTCCTCCCTTTCTCCACCCTGTGCATTTCCTGCCCCGCTCCAACCTCCAAACCAGACGGTGCAAAGCTTCCCCTCTCCGGCGTATATGTTGCCCCTCCCCGTCCTGCAGGACCCCACCAGCAAACCCCACCCCCCAAAAATAATCCCCACCTGAACTGGCTCCACTGCAGCCATTTCTCTCCCCTGTCCCATGGGAGGACGGGATCAGCTGGAGCAAAACGTGGGCGTCGTTCTGCAGCCTGGCAGGGCGAGAAGGGCTGTTGTGGAGGTTTCACAACAGGCTTTAGTTCATTTCACAGCACGATTCCCCCAGGCCCTTTCCCTGCAGACAGACGGACACCCTAGATTCTGCCATGCTGGGAAAATGCTTGATCTCTTTATTACAGTGTAAACCTGGCCCCTCCTGCCAGGCTAAGCCCACAGACACATTTTTAAACTCCCTTCCCTGATCCTGTAACAAAGTCTCTCAACACAATGCTAGAAACAAGCAGAACCAAAGGAGTCACTTTCGAGATTCCCTCTGACACTGACCCCAGGGCAGCCACACCCCAGCAGGAGGGATATGGGGTCAGGAACTGGGTTTTCCTCTGTCTGATCCTCATCTTGTCCACAGGAAAGTGACTCTACCCAGGGAGCAGTAATACATCTGTCTGGGCAGATTAGCGATCTGGAAATCTCTCTTGAAACTCTTCTTTCCCACGGCCCTTTTCAGGTCTCTCTTTCTCCTTCTATCTCCTTTTCCCTGTCCCCTCTCCCTGCCCATCTGGAAGGAAAGTCCCATTCCTGGGTTGTTTGCTCCCCATGGCTGGATTGTTCTGCAATTGCTAATGGGAAGAGAAATGACCGGGAGAGGGACTGTTTGTGTAGAGTCATTTTAATGCCAGACACCAGCATTTTCCCTTGGTTTCCTTCAGTTACCTGGAGCGTCTGGCTCAGAATTTAGTATTAACAGGGCACAGGGCTGCCCTAGGGGGCCAGTACCAGCTGGAGAAAGTCATCACCTGGGCCGGGCAGAGAAGAAGCTTTAATTAAAGTCACTTCCCAGCACAGAACCCCTGGTGGGGGAGCAGCAGCTGCTCAGCCAGGTCTCCCAGATCACAATGGAGGCTGCAGGGTCTGACCCAGGAAGCTAAACCCCAATATCCTGAGCAGAGCGTATGAGCAGCCTTCCTTCCTTTAGCTCTCTGGGGAGATCAGATAATGAGAGACCCTCCTCAAAAGGAGAATTGCTAATCTCATTTGCCCCACTGTCCATCTGGAGTCACTCCTTGACTTTCCATGCAGTGAGACTCTGGATTAACAATGGTCTCAATGAAACCAGATTTCAGAAAGAATGAGTCCAGAATGCTGTGGAAGAGACCATTGTGTGGTCGGGCTAACCCCCTTCCCACCTTCCTCACCCCCCAGATCTAGGACTGGGGACACGATTTCCCCAACAGAACAGGAAGTTCCTGCAGTTTTCAAGAGGGGAGAAAAGCAAAATCTGTGATTTCACCTCACAGTGTTTGGTAAGTGGATAGAAAGTTACCATAGTGACCGAGTGTGGATGGGAAATGCCCCCAGGATTCTGGCACAAGCTGATCAGGAAGAAGGAGGGAGGTCAGGAGCAGCCCCCAGAGCCCCCAGCCACTCCCCAGTACCCAGAGCCCAGACCCCCCCGCTGGGAAATCAGTCCCTCACTGCTTGCCTGGGATTCCCCCACTGCCTGCCTAGGACCCCTGCCTGCCATCCAGCAGGATCTGCCATGATGTTTGCCTGGGACCCCCCCTCCCTCCAGCAGGGCCCCGTGATGCTTTACAGCGGGATCCTCACTCTGCTTGACTGGCATCCCCGACCTACTGCTGGGATCTCTCCCCAGCTCTGTGCACTGGGCATGGCAACGATCCCAGGAGCCAGTGGGGGAAGCCCAGACAGAGCACCAGGCACCCTCTAACCCACCTCCCCAAGAGACACCCACCCCCACTGTTCTGCAGCCAACAGGCCCCCAGCGATACCCACCTCTAGGACACAAAGCCTCAAGGCTGGGAACATCAGAACCACCCCCCAAAATCCCAAACCTCCAGAACCAACTAACCTGACTTGGGTACCCCCTGCCCAGTCACCCAGAGGCCTCCCCTTACCACAATGCACCTTCAGCTCCAGCTGTAACCTCCCCACACACCACACAACAATAGTGTTACCTCACAGTGTCTGATAAGTGAATAGAAATTTATCACTGCCCTGCTGCTGCCCAGTCACACAGGAAGAGTGAGACCTGGGGGACACTTCTTTAACAGGAGAAGGGAAGCCATGGAGGGGCCAAAATAGGGAAGAAATTTCCATGCCCTGTCACTAGCAAATAATGGCCACCATGGATCCACCCCAGAGGTGGCTACATCTTAGTACTGAGGGAAGCCCCCCCTCAGAGAGACCATTTGTCACGGAGTTTGAGATACTTCTGGACCCACGCTGCACTCAAAGGGACCTCCTCATCCCAGGCCAGATGGAGAAAAGAAAAGGGTCCAGCCATCTCTCCTGTTACCAGGTGGGGGTCACTGATCCCCCAAACATGGGGAGGCCTCTGCATTTGAGGTGTGTTAAATACGTGGCTGGTCTCTTTCATAGGCAAACATTTTAACAGAGAAAGGGGGGAAACAAATGATTTACAAAGGAGAGGGGAAAGATGATCACTGGGCAATTTAACTCCCTGCAACCTCCAGGATGGAGAAGGACTCAGGGCCACAGGTTCCCTCCAAGAAAGGAGAAGTTGCTGGGATTTAGAGACATGGGGAACAGCCCAAAACTCGAGAGGATTTTTAATTGACATTTCATAATGACATAGAAAGAGGGAAAAGCTGAGATTTGAGATCAGTGTTCAGAAATGAAAGAGAAAGGGTGGAAATTTGACGGATTTTGTATCCATTTTTGCAAATTATAGAGAGGAAAATGATAGGGATTTTTTATCACTTGTTGATATCAGGCAAAAGCTGAGTGTATTTCCCATCAATATTTGATAAATTAATAGAGCAGAAATGGGCAACATTGGCAAGTATTTTATATCCAAATTCAAGAATCTGAGAAAAGGTGTAAATCTGAGGTTTTCTGGAGTATGTTATCATGAGAGAAACGGGGGTGGGGGGGATCTCAGGGCACGTTCAAAGAGAAAAAGACAACTAGAGACAAGTGGGGCAAATGTTGAGGGTATTTTAGATCTATCTTTGAGATTTGCAGAGACTACGGGTCACGAACTACGCAACTGATATCATGAGGAAAAAGACCCACCAAGATCGGAGGGGATTTTTATATATTATAGGAGGAGTGGGAAAGGGGGACTGGTTGGCTGGATTTCCAGTGACTGTCCAATACATAAACAGAAAGTGATGGTCCCCCCCCCCCGTCACCTGGGCAGCAGGGAGCCCTCTGAGGGGCTGACTGAAGGGGGTGGGGGGTGGGGGAGCTGGAGGGCTCCCTGGGGGCGGGGAGGGGGCGGCAGTGGGGGATGGGCAGGTGGGGGGCAGGTGGGGGATGGGGGCAACGGTGCTGCAGTTGGGGGCAGCAAGTGGGACTCGGAAGCGGGGATCGGGGGCAGCCCCATGGGGGACACGTCCCCTCCCTTCCCCGCCCCGGCAGAGACCCGGCGTCTCCTCCCACCCCCACGCCGGGGCAGCCAGGTTGGGGGATGGCTCCGGGCTCCAACTTCCCACCGACACCGGGACAAACCGCTGCGGATAAAACGGGGGGGGGAGGGAAATCCCGCCCCCCCCCCACGGGAGGGGAGTTTCAATGGACATGTGAGGAGGAGGGAGAGACGGGGGGGGGGGATCGGGGAGACCAGAGAGCGGATCAATGGGGGGTGGGGGGAGTTTACAACCAGGTGGGAGCTACCGAGAGGGAAAAGGGGAAAACTGGGGGGCATTTGTGCCCGTGGGGGGGAAGGGATCCAATTAACTCCCCCGCCGCCCCCCACTTCCCCCCGGGAATTTCCTGGCTGCACAGAGACAGTTCAACCCCCACCCCCCGCAACTCCGGCTTCTCCCCCCAACACCCCCCAAGGGACCCCGCCCGCCGGGCCCCAGTCTCTGCCCCCCCAATCCCAGCCGTGCCGGGGGCAGAGAGTCACTTTCCTGCCCCCCCACCAGCGCTCCCCTCCCCCGCGGGGTCTCCCACTCACCGGGTCGGGCACGGAGGGGTTAATGACGGCCCCCCCAGCACGGAGCGCGGCGAGAAGCAAAGCCCCGCCCCCCGCTCGGGGCTTTGTTCTCCCGGCCCCGCCCCCCAGCTACGCCACTTCCGGCCTGTGGCCCGCAAACCCAGCTTTACCCGGGCTGGAGAGGGCGGAAGCGCTCCCCCGGGGCAGGCTGGGAGATGTAGTTCCAGAGTCTCCCGGGAGCGGAAGTGACGCGCGAGCCGGGCTGCGGTGGCGCGCGGGGCGCTGCGGCTCTGCCGGGCTCGTGCGGCGCCGTTGGCGCCTCTCCCGGAGCCGGAGGAGGGTTTTGTGTCTCCGGGCTCTGGACATGCGCAGATCGGAAGGGGGGGCGGGAAGAGTCGGGCATGCGCAGATCGGGGGGGGGTGTCGGGCATGCGCAGAGGCAGAGCTCGCGCGCGGCTGCGCCCTGGGGCTGCTGGGGCCGGTCTGTGCCGGGGAGACCTTCATCCACCCCCACCCGGGCCCCGCTCCCGCCGGAGCCGCCCTGGGGCCACCCCGGGCTCCGCCCGCCCCGCTGCGGCGCTGCAGCCTCCAGGTACCGGAGCGGGGGCCGGGGCGGGGGCGGGGGCGGGGGGGGGAGAGGAGCCGGGCCCCCCCGGGGAGAGGCGGGGGGGGGCTGAGATCCCCCCGCATTTACCGCTGCCCCCTCCCCTGGGACCCGCTCCCGCCCTGCCCCCTTTCTGTCCCCACAGCAGCGAGGGGGAGCCGGGGTGACCCCCCCTTTCCCCCACCTCCCTGAGACGGGATCTGCCCCCCCCACCCGTACCCCGTTTCCTCCCCCCTTCGCCCGTGGCCAGTTCAGGTCTCCGGTCTGGGGGGTCCCCTGCCCCCCATTTTCCCTGCAGGGACGTGTCGTGGTTCGGGGGGGGGGGAGTCGCGCCCCGGAGTGATTCCTGGAACGGGAAGAGGGTGAACGGGCCGGGCCCCGAGACAGGGACACCCCTGGGCTGGGGGGGCCGCGCTCTGCTGGCCACAGGGCCTGGAAAGGCCCAGGAAGGGGAGGGAGGAGCAAGCGCCCCCCCGCCCCCCCGTGGAGGCGGCCCGGCCCCGGCTACCCCAGGGCCTGAACCCCAAGCCCAGCGTGGGTGTGCGCGCAGCCTTGCTTTGCTCTGAGCGTTGGCCTTGCCTCGACGGGAGACCGTGGCGTTTCCTTCATGGGAGGTTTTGAAGACCAGGTTAGAGAGACACCTGTCTGGGAATGTCTAAGGATACTTGGTCCTGCCTCAGCACGGGAGGCCTGGGTGGAGAACCTCTCAAGGTCCCTTCCAGCCCTACATTGAAATAATTCCCTCTTGTGCTGTGCCGTGCTCTCTGCTGAGCGGTTTTGCAGGGTGCCATTTGGATCGGGGATCGCACCGTGCTGTCTTGCACGGCTTTATGGTGCATTGCTTTGTCTCAGCTGCTGTGGTGCCCGTGTTGTTTTGGTTTGAGTTGAGCTCTTTTCCACTGGTTTCAGAGGAGCAGCCGTGTTAGTCTGTATTCGCAAAAAGAAAAGGAGGACTTGTGGCACCTTAGAGACGAACCAATTTATTTGAGCATGAGCTTTCGTGAGCTGCAGCTCACTTTATCGGATGCATAAAAGTGGAAAATGCAGTGAGGATGTTTTTATACACAGAGATCATGAAAAAATGGGTGTTTATCACTTCAAAAGGTTTTCTCTCCCCCCACCCCACTCTCCTGCTGGTAATAGCTTATCTAAAGTGCTCACTCTCCTTACAATGTGTATGATAATCAAGGTGGGCCATTTCTAGCACAAATCCAGGGTTTAGCAAGAACGTCTGAGGAACAGTGGGAGGGGGGGAGGGGAAGGAAAAATCAAGGGGAAATAGGTTACCTTGCATAATGACTTAGCCACTCCCAGTCTCTATTCAAGCCTAAGTTAATTGTATCCAGTTTGCAAGTTAATTCCAATTCAGCAGTCTCTCGTTGGAGTCTGTTTTTGCAGTCTTTTTGTTGTAATATTGCAACTTTCATGTCTGTAATCGCGTGACCAGAGAGATTGAAGTGTTCTCCGACTGGTTTATGAATGTTATAATTCTTGACGTCTGATTTGTGTCCATTTATTCTTTTACATAGAGACTGTCCAGTTTGACCAATGTACATGGCAGAGGGGCATTGCTTGCACATGATGGCATATACACATTGATGGATGTGCAGGTGAACGAGCCTCTGACAGTGTGGCTGATGTGATTAGGCCTTGTGATGGTGTCCCCTGAATAGATATGTGGGCACAGTTGGCAACAGGCTTTGTTGCAAGGATAGGTTCCTGGGTTAGTGGTTCTGTTGTGTGGTGTGTGGTTGCTGGTGAGTATTCGCTTCAGGTTGGGGGGCTGTCTGTAAGCAAGGACTGGCCTGTCTCCCAAGATTTGTGAGAATGATGGGTCGTCCTTCAGGATAGGTTGTAGGTCCTTGATGATGCGTTGGAGAGGTTTTAGTTGGGGGCTGAAGGTGACGGCTAATGGCGTTCTGTTATTTTCTTTGTTAGGCCTGTCCTGTAGTAGGTGACTTCTGGGTACTCTTCTGGCTCTGTCCATCTGTTTCTTCACTTCAGCAGGTGGGTATTGTAGTTGTAAGAATGCTTAATAGAGATCTTGTAGGTGTTTGTCTGTGTCTGAGGGGTTGGAGCAAATGCGGTTGTATCGCAGAGCTTGGCTGTAGACAATGGACTGTCTGGTGTGGTCTGGGTGAAAGCTGGAGGCATGTAGGTAGGAATAGCGGTCAGTAGGTTTCCGGTATAGGGTGGTGTTTATGTGACCATCGCTTATTAGCACCGTAGTGTCCAGGAAGTGGATCTCTTGTGTGGACTGGTCCAGGCTGAGGTTGACGGTGGGATGGAAATTTTTGAAATCGTGGTGGAATTCCTCAAGGGCTTCTTTTCCATGGGTCCAGATGATGAAGATGTCATCAATATAGCACAAGTAGAGTAGGGGCATTAGGGGACGAGAGCTGAGGAAGCGTTGTTCTAAGTCAGCCATAAAAATGTAAAAAAATTTCCACTGTGTACTTGAGGGTGTGTTAGTTTGCACTGTGTTGCTTTCTTTCCCTTTGTATTATCATTTTATGATGTGGAGTGTAGTTTTTTTTGTTTTTTTGTTGATTTTCTGAATTGCCTGACGTTATCTTGTGCTGTATTTTTATATGCATATGTTGCATAGCATCCTAGAAATGTAGGGCTGGACAGGACCTCACAATGTCATCAAGTCCAACTCTGTCTGATGAGGCAGGACCAAGTACACCTCTACCCCGAGATAAAGCGACCCGATGTAACGCGAATTCGCATATAAAGGTAAAGGAAGAGCAGGAAAGGAGGAGGAAGAGAGAGAACAAAGGGAAGTCCTCCTACCCCATACAACGCGGTTTCACCTGCAACACGGTAAGATTTTTTTTTGGCTCCTGAGGACCGCGTTATATCAGGGTAGAGGTGTATATGTAGATTATCTCGGACAGGTTTGTTGTACCTGTTCTTAAAAACTTCCAGGGAAAGGGATTCCAAAGCCACCCTTGTAAGTCTATTCCAGAGCTGAACTACCTTAGCTCTGCGGACACCCACACAGATTTTAGTGGTGAGCAGCTCTGGAGAGAGAGGAGACCCCAGTGAGTGGACAGCTGGATAAATAGACTAAAGTTGCGGGGAGAAACACTGATGTGTCCATGGTCACCCAGGCCGTCTGTGACCAAGCTAGAAATAGATCCCAGTTTTAGTGTCACTCAACTGATGTTTTATGTACTGAAGGTCTCTGTCACACTGGTGTTTTAGGCACTGGTGGAAACCCTTAGTACGGACACAATTTACACTAGTGCAGTCTGATTGGCACGGGTGCACCATGTCCCTGTTTGAAAGCTTGCGGGTGGGGAGGGGGCCACGACGGTGACCTCACTGAAGCGTGAGGCTGGCTGAACAGTGCAGCTGGTAATGGAGGGGCAGCAGTGAGTGCTGGAGGTACGAGCCAGGAGCACAGCCCCACAGGACTGGACACTGACTTCTCCTGACCCAGGACACGCACCCCCAGCTGTGTGCAGGGACTGCAGCTGAGCTGCCCTGCCAAGACATCCTGTGCCTCAATGGACAAACCACCTCTTCCTGCAGCCTAATACAGCCCCTTTCTGCAGCCTAATGGGGTCTGGGAACCTTTCCAAGCTGCGGGTGATGTGGCTCTGGCGTTACCGGGGTCTGTTCCTGGCTCTGGCTTTGACCTCCTTGGTGACCTTGGGGAAGTCATAGCCCCTCTCTGTTTTCCTCCTACCCATTGTCTACTTGGATTGTGATCTCTTTGGTGCAAGGACTGTCCCTCTCTGTCTGTGCATTGCCCAGCACAAAGGGGTGCTGATCTCAGTCAGGTTCTCTGCCATGCGCAGCACAATGGGGCCCTGATCTCTATCAGTGTCTGTGCAACGCAAGGTACAGTTTATGGACTTACAGACTTTAAGGCCAGAAGGGACCATCATGGTCCTCTAGACTGACCTCCTGCACATCGCAGGCCATAGAACCTCACTCACCCACTCCTAAAATAGACCCCTAACCTGTGGCTGAATTAATGAAGTCCTCAAATCATTATTTAAAGATTTCAAGTTACAAAAATAATCCACCATTTACACTAGTTTAAACCTGCAAATGACCCATGCCATGCCCCATGCTGCAGAGGAAGGCGCAAAAAAAAAAAAAAAAAAAAACAACAAAGGAAGGAACATAAATCCACACTGTGTAGAGGTCAAGCATAGGAGTTTATTTCGTACAGCGCTGATGGAGTGTCACCTTGCTTATTAGGCTCAGAGCCACTGTCAATCAATTGATTACAATGGATTATATTCATTTTTCCATGGGTGGGGGAAAGTGATGGGGTAGGCAGTTCCACACCCCGGACAGGACTAGCCGCAAGACAAGATAGCACAGTAGCCAATGGTTAAAGGTTACATAATATCTCCACCCATGGTTTTAGGTAAACAAGTTAACATTTAATTAGTATTTCAACAAAAATGTATTTGTATAAAATATATATATATATATGTGTTGAATCCAGTTTGGGGTCCACAGGAATGAAGTAGCTCCTCTGATTGTCCACAGGTACATTCCTGGGGGTTAAAGCAAAGAAACAGTGAAAGTATATGGCAATAAAGATTGTCTTTCAAGTTGTTAGTTTGTGTTTTTAAGGCAGGCATTGGTCCCTGGGAAAGGCAGGTGGGAGGAGGCCATATCTTATACTGACATGCTTGAACCATTCATAAACTCAAGGTTGGTATGTGGGAAGAACATCTCCCTACAATAGAAACTAACACAAATAAACAGGGCCTCATTGTTCAGTTTGCAACTTTAAATAAATAAAAAAATAAGACACAATTATTGCCCCAAACATCTGGCATTTCTGCTGACTAGGCTGATCTTAGCAAAGCAAGGTTATTGTGTGCTTCTCTTAGCTAATCAGTATTTGCTAGGCCTCTAACCTCTTGACCAAACTCTGGACTTTGGGCCTGGAGAAAGAGTTGACACAATCCATATAGCAGGTTGTTATATAGCAGCACATGGATTTTAACCCTTCAATCCCTCCTCTTGACCCTAGGGTTCCCATAACCCACCAGGTCAAATACACGCTGGTAAAGCACCAATACCATTGAGAATGTTAGAATAGACACTCCCCACATAACTTGACAAAATAGCACCCAGATCCATCCCCAGGGAACCTTATTACCTGAGATGGCATTGCCCATAATTATGGCTTTAACCTTCACTGCCTGGTTCCGCGCCTCCGAGTATTTCACATCAGCCTGGTCTACGGTTTTCCTTATCAGGGTGTACCTGATACTGCCTTCCCCAGTATGCCTCTGGACCTTGGCCACCAACTCCTCGATATTCACCTGCAGGGCCTGTAGACCCTCCTCCAGATATTTACTGCCGTAGTGCCATTCTGGATCATGTGTTACGTTACCCGTCATTGGTGGAGTATGGTGGAGCTGCGTCCCGTCAATGGTCAGGGTTGCCCTTTGGGGGACCGTCATGCACACGGATGGATGTCTCAAGGGGTTGCGCTTTCCATTTAGATCGATGGAGTGGTTCTGGGCAGTCAGACACCCGTAGGTACTGTTCATCTGGACCAGCTCCATGTGAGCCAGTTTGTCAGCGATGGCCACTTCGAACCTAGACAGATTCGTTAGAGTATTATATGGGCATGTACACAAAATTTCCATATCAGAATGAGTGCAACATTCACTAGGATACAGTGCTCTCCCAGCAACCTTGGAGTATGCAACGCCGTCTATTCTAATACATGACCTCTTCTCCATATCGGCAGAGAGGTCACCATCCTGGCTCTCTATAAGTGGGGGATGCCTAAAGGTACCAAAAGACTGAAAAGTATACTGTGACTTGTCCAAACTGGTCTTTGGACTCATTGATTCTCTGTTCCCCCATGCCCATGGAGGGGTACTGGGGAGATAGGGTCCCACCACTTCTATAAGGGCTGGGTGGACCCAGCCATCAAGGAGATGGGTTACAATCCCTTTGTGGTGATGGCCAAAGTTTGTCCTGCTCTCCAAACAACTCTCCTCCAGTGCCTTTATTTTAGTACCATTTATTAACAGGCTGGTGACTTCTTGACCCAGGTATTTTGTTATATCTAATGAGGTGGATGCAGAGTTTGACAGATCTTTTAAATGATCTAGGATCAATTGACTGGCCTTATTAGTATCCAATCCTCCATTTCACATGGCACACTACTTGCATGCTTCATTATGCACCACGGGCAGCAGGAGCCACAGGAGGAAACTCCCCCTGGTCACTCTGGTTGTCCTGGTCACCCTTCAGTCCTTTCTCTTTCACTTTCTCTTGTTCACCAGTGGAGAAACCTGTGGAGACATTGTTAGTACTGAAGATGCTGACTTAAACAATTTTAACTGATTTTGGTGCCTCGAAAATGTTCCTAATTTTTCCTCAACCTTTGCACATGTATTAGTAGTCAGAAGGACCTTCATAGGGTCTTGCCACCTTGGCTTTAAAATCTCTTTAACTTCTGGGTAAATGCGACACATTACCAAGTCCCCAACTTTAAATGCAGGTTTTCCCAAACTGCTGCTGTTGTCCAGCTGGGTTTGATTTTTTTTTCATTTGGTTCTATATGTTCTTTAACTCTCTGTCCAATGCCTTGATGTAGTTCTGCAGCCTGTCTGCAAAAAGCCCCGACCCCCCACCCAGAGGAGTACATCACAAGGCATTCTCATTGCTCTTCCAGTCATTAGTTCAAAGGGTGTTAGCTGAGTCGGCCTGTTAGAGCTACCTCTGATTCGATACAGTACAGCAGGAAGCATGCAAGCCCATCTGTCCCCTGTGTCCAGTACTGCTTTGGTTAAGGCTGTTTTCATTGTTCTATTTTTTTATTTTATTTTATTTTACCATTCCTGAACTTTTAGGGTGGTAGGGTATATGAAATCTTTGCTTTATTCCTAACACCTTACGTGACTTTTTTTTATTACTCACCCCGTAAAGTAAGTTCCTTGGTCAGAATCTATTGACAGTGGCAGACCCCATCTGGGTATTATTTCTTCCGCTAGGAGTCGAGGCACTGTTGTAGCAGTGCAGTTCTTATTTGGGAATGCCTTTACCCATACGGTAAAAGTATTAATAATTACCAGAATGTAAGTATACCCCCTGCTCTGCGGCAAGGATCCAGTAAAATTAATTTGCAGATTCTGCCATGGTCCCTTTGTCTGTGGCTAGTGATTCAGGGGGTACCTTTTTTTTTTTTTTACCTTATATTTATTTGTGCACATACCACAAATTTTTTGAGGAATTGCGAGGCATTTTTTTTTATGGATGGCCACCACCAGTGTTCCAGGGTGGCCCTTATTTGTCTTCACCGCAGATGAGCTGGAGAATGGATGGCATGGAGCAGCAGAGCCCGTATGCACTCCGGGGCTACCAGCTCCTCTCTTCCTGGCCCATACCAGAGGTGATCTTTATACACACAGCCTTGTTTTTCCAATATACTTTTGTCTTCTAGGCTTATGGTTGCATATAGCTTTTTTAAATTCACTTCCTCTTCTGGTACTGTAGCCGCACAGATCTTGAGATTTCCTTGTGCAGCTTCTTTAGCACATTTCTTTGCCAAGTAATTTCCCCTTCGTTCCTCACTTGAGATTTTATTACGTGCTTTTATTTTTACTACTGCAGGTTCTGATGGTAGTTTGGCAGCTTCTGTTAGACTTGAACTGCCTCCATATTATTAATTGGCTTGCCGGTGGGCTCCTGCGTGACTGCGCGTCCATGTAGTCACGCACTACTCCAGAAGCATATCTGCTGCCAGCGTATACAGTGAGCTTCTTGCCCTCCCCCATGCTCAAAGCTTCAGTGCGGGCTGTTAGCTCCACTTCTTGTGCTGACTTTGATCCTTCCATCTGATTTGATGCTATTGCTGTTCCATTACTGAGTACCGCTGCCCATCCGGCGCGTGGCACTCAGTTTTCATACTTTCTTGATCCATCTACATACAGAATTATATCTAGATTCTCTAATGGCTCTTCTTTAACTCTCCCCAACACTTCCTCTGCTGTACCTGTAAGACATTCGTTTACCTCTTCCTCTATGTTCAGACATTCGGTTACATTTCTTTCTTTCTTCCCTACTATGGAGAAATTGGGGGTTTTGCAGGCACAGTGTTGACTTCCACTGACTCCTTCGGGTTCGGCACCGGTTAGCTTGAGTCTTACTATGGATGCAGTAAAGGTGGAACGGCTTTCCCATATTGGGTAAGCCCAAGCTGGGGGCAGAGGCTAGAGGTTGCTTTACATTTATGAATGCCTCCTCTTGTTCTGTGCCCCATATTACTAAATTATTTGCAGGTTTTCCCCCTCTGGTAAGTTTTGGATTGGTCCCACCATTTCTGAGTACTCTGGCATATATATGTCCTACAGTAATTAAGGTTTCAGGGTAGCAGCCGTGTTAGTCTGTATTTGCAAAAAGAAAAGGGGTACTAGTGGCACCTTAGAGACGAACCAACCAATTTGAGCATGAGCTTTCATGAGCTACAGCTCACTTCATCGGGTGCTTATGCTCAAATAAATTGGTTCGTCTCTAAGGTGCCACTAGTACCCCTTTTCTTTTTACAGTAATTAAGGAGTCCCAGCACTTTCCGGACTTCCTTAACTGTCTGTGGGTTTTTTTAACTCTCAAATTGCCTGCTTGTGAATGAGACTATTTTTATTTTTGCCTTAAAACTAATTTCTTTTTAATATGATTTTGCTATCTGAGGATGTTTGGGTTTTGTTTTGTTTTTGTTAACACAGACACTTTCTGGCTTGCTTTTGGATTCAAAGCCATTAGCAGCTTAGAGACTCTGTCTTAAAAAGGGACACAATTAACTTTCACCAGAGTTTTGATTACTGTTAACTTTAACTCCTGCTTCTGAAACACACAGCGATTTGAAAAAGAAAACATAACCTATTGTGGCTCCTTTTGGAGTCCTAATAGGATTTTCATTAAGTAATATGTTTTGTTTGCATTTCTTTTACCCCTTCTTCAATATACGTTGCACGTGTTCTGGGTTATATGCACATCTCTTTTTATGGTTTAACTTTTATAACATTAACTATATTAATTTTTATATAAGGTGTAACTGGTTTTTTGTTGTGCTTACAGAGTTTTTATGTACCCTTATTAACATGATAGTTTAATTACACAGAATCATTTTAAGGCTCAGTGTTTTTAACATTACTCTTTTTGTGTGTGTGTGTGTGTTTTGTTTTGTGTACCTTACCCCTCTTGTTGCTTTAGAAGGGCACTATCTTTTTAAAATTTTTTATTTATTTACGACAGCTTTTATTTGCTAGGTTGTTACCAAAAAATAAATTGAGAATTTTTATTTTTCTGGGTTTGATTGCCCTGCTGCAGCCATGACTTCGGTTTTTCTAAAGATATTGAACATGATGAAGCATTGAGGTACCTTAAGGGTTAAATACTAAAGCCAAACAGCACTATTTATTTCTGTCTGGCAGAAGTGTTTATTTTTGCAACTTTGAATGAAAGATTTAAATTAATTTTAGTGGTATTATTTTGAATCAAAACAAAACCCAGCTTATTTTAAACTTCCAAACAGAGGTTTCCAGACCAGGAGTGTTGATTTAGGTTTTTAAGACCTTACATATTTACTAAATATATACATTTTACACAGCTGTTTATAGATTACATTTGGGGGCAGTTAAGTTCCAATAGAAACCCCTTATGTTGATCAGATTGTCTTTTTGTCTGGATTATTTACAGACATTCATTTGGAAAAGGGCCCCTTTTCTTTCAGAGTGGCTGGAAAGAAACCAAGAATTCTTTTTATAACACCGTTTTTAAAACAATTTTACAATGTTTAACTGCTTAATTCCTTCCAGCCTCTGCAGAGTTAACCTTTCAACTTCTTTTCCAATGCAGGAGTTTTTAATATACAACAATGTTAGCAACAGGATATAAAACACAAAACACACATTTTTTGTTTTGACAGTAGATCCATGATCTTTTGGGTTGCTCTTCATCTGGTACTAGGTGTTGGGTGTGTGTTTTTTGTTTTTACTCCTGTCACTATTTCCTAAGGGCTTTCGACCTGTTTTTAATTTTTTTATTTGTTGCCTGCCTGCTTGTTTGTGCCCGATCCTGCTTTCCTTGCTTTTCATTGACACAGGCTTTCATTTCTTCGATCTTCAGATGGTGAGCTGTAACTGGGTGTGAACTCCCCCTCTTCTGATCTGGGAACATGTTCCAGGCATTCTCCTGCTCTGGGGTCTTTTCTTATTTCCTAACAATTACATGTTTTAAACCAAAAGCTCTTATTTCTCGGAGCCTGGTTCTCAGATTTTAAAGTTGCCTTTTCTTTTTTTTATGCTGAGCATATTTAATAGAACTATTTCTGCTTTGTCTGTTTTGTCACTTTTCTGATTATTCCACCAAGTAACCAGATCTGTCTCTGGTCCAGCAGCAGAATAGTTTGTTCTTTTCTTAATTGCTGCTTATCGAGTTTTGACATGTTTGTACTCCAAATACTCCCGAGCGCTAATTATTGCCTCTCCCTTTGATGCCATGGGGTTTTACTCACCCCTGGCTGCTGACCTTGTGGGAATGTGCGTCTTCCCTCCTGTGACTTCAATCTTCATAGCCGTCAGCATTGATGGGGAATATACATCTCCCCCCCACTTTACTGTGCTCTAACTCTCCACACTAACAACTTTGATGGTGGATTTTCATCCCCCCCCCGAATGCCGTGGTCTTAAATCACACACACTTGCTGGCCTTATGTGTTGGAGACTTTGTGCTATTCGTAGGTCTGTACATCACATGCGTGCAAGGGGGGGGACACTCCCCCAGGGCTTGCAGTGTTACGTGCAATGAGGAAATGGGACCACCAGTTTGCACTGCCTACCACTTCCGTACCCAGCCAGTCCTGGGCTTAGCTCACAGCCAATTGCTTGCTGGTGGTTTATCCAAGTCCTCCGTAACACACCCCTTAATTAAACAGTACATAACCCTCTTGCACACGTCTCTCCTCCCAGTTAGTACCCTTATTTAACTCTTCTGCTTGGACTACACGTGTCTAGGTTCCTTTACACTTAAATTTAAAAGTGGAAACAAGATGGGGATGAGAGACATCTATCCCTAGCCTAATGAGGTGGTAAATTAAATATACTCACCTCCTTTTTGGATTTCGGTCTCAGATCCTGAAGCAGCTCACAAGTTTGTATCCCGGATGAGCCTCCGAATTGAAGGAACATAAATACATGCCATGTAATGGTCAAGCATAGGAGTTTGTTACATACAGAGCTGATGGAGTGTCACCTTGCTTATTAGGCTCATAGACACTGTCAGTCAATTGATTTCAATGGATTATATGGATTTTCCATGGGTGGGGGAAAGTGATGGGGTAGGCAGTTCCACACCCCGGACAGGACTAGCCGCAAGACAAGATAGCACAGTAGCCAATGGTTGAAAGGTTACACAGTGTCTCTGCCTATGGTTTCAGGTTAACAAGTTAACATTTAATTAGTATTTCAACAAAAATATATTCGTATAAAATATATATATATATGTTGAATCCAATTTGGGGTCCACAGGAATGAAGTAGCTCCTCTGATTGTCCACAGGTACATTCCTGGGGGTTAAAGCAAAGAAACAGTGAAAGTATATGGCAATAAAGATTGTCTTTCAAGTTGTTAGTTTGTGTTTTTAAGGCAGGCATTGGTCCCTGGGAAAGGCAGGTGGGAGGAGGCCATATCTTATACTGACATGCTTGAACCATTCATAAACTCAAGGTTGGTATGTGGGAAGAACATCTCCCTACAATAGAAACTAACACAAATAAACAGGGCCTCATTGTTCAGTTTTGCAACTTTGAATAAGACACATTTATTGCCCTTAACATCTAGCATTATTGCTGACTAGGCTGATCTTAGCAAAGCAAGGTTATTGTGTTGTTTGTTCTGCTTCTCTTAGCTAATATTGTCTAGGCCTCTTGTCCTCATGACCAAACTCCGGACTTCCGGCCTGGAAAAAGAGTGAACACAATCCATGTATCAGGTTGTTATATAACATCACAAGAATTTTAACCCTCTGGCCCCAATTCCACTCCCATTCCAACCCCTTCCTGAAATCTCCGGCCCTGCCTCATCCCCTGGGTGCGTCACATTTCCTCTCCTCCCCGGCTTGTGGCAAGCCTGGGAGGGAGGTTGGAGAAGCGCAGTAGGGACGCGCTCAGGGGAGAAGGCGGAGCAGAGGTGAGCTGGAGAAGGGGGTCACAGGAAGTAACCCTTGGGGGGGCAGAGGAACAGCTCCCCGCCACAGCTCATCTATGCTCCACCTCCACCTCCTCCCCCAAAGCATGCCGCCACTCCGCTTCTCACCCCTCCCTCCCAGGCTTGCCGTGGGAAACAGCTGTTTGGCACAGCAAGCCTGGGAGGGAGGGCAGAGAGATGGTGGCACACTCGGGGGTGGAGGGAGAGGGGGAGCGCAGGGGAGCTGGGGGGGGCCTGCGGGGAGCTGCATCCACCAATTTTTCCCCATGGGTGCTCCAACCCCAGAGCACCCACAGCGTCGGCGCCTATTGCTCCTGCAGGACGGAGAGGGACAGCAAATACACTGGAGAGGGGAAGGTTTGCACCGTCTGGTTAGGCAGATGGAAAAGGGCAGGAAATGCACAGGGTGGAGAAAGGGAGGAGGCCAGGGGGTGGCAGACCTGCTGGGAGTTGTTTAATAAGTGGCCTAGATTCTAGTAACAGAGCCATTAGGTTTGGAGGTGCAAAGGCTCTAATTTGTTGAACACAAGATAACCCACCTACATGGAGCTAGGAAAACTCACCAGCAGCTGCTGTGAGATATGAAGTGGGGCACCCACCAGTCAGGCTTAGGGGAGTTGCCCCTCCCTTCATATTCAGCTCCTCACAAGGAGGAGGGTGTTGGGCTTCCTACCAGAAAGCTCTCCCTGGACCTTGCTAGGGGCTCCATCTCCTGTATCAGTCTGTGACTAGTAGGTATGTGATGGATCTGCTGGAGAGACAAGGGGCTCTCTTCATCTTCTCACCCTGGTGTTTCCTGGATGCTCTGAGCGGGATCGGATGGAACTCCGTTGACTGTGATCCACCCAGAGCTTCCATTTGATTGGCTCCTCTCCCCCACGAATAGTTGGGTTGTGAGTGGGGCAGCAGATACTGATTGTTGGATTCTTGCTCTTTCAGGGGCCGGTGACCTTCGAGGAGGTGGCTGTGTATTTCACCAGGGAAGAGTGGGCTCTGCTGGACCCCGCTCAGAGAGCCCTCTATAGAGACATCATGCAGGAAAACTATGAGAATGTGACCTCGCTGGGTAAGGATTCCTGTCCCCTCGGTTCTTGGAAGGGGAAATGAAGAGATAAGGTTCATGCCACTCCCATAATGCCACCTCTACTCTGTCCTGTTTCAGCATCACCCCCATATGCCAGTGACACACACGCACTAACGGAGACCCACCCTGCTGCAGAACACTTTGGGAAGAGAGCACAGGAGCAGACTCGCACACTGTCAAATATCTCCTGTTTGCTCAAGTAAAACTGGGGGTTAGGTCCAGCATAACGAACAGAAGGTTCCTACCTCTGGCCTTCTCTTAAACATTAAGCCTACTCCACCCAGACCAGAATGTGCTTGGGGTGTAACAAGCTGGCTGCTGGAGTCAGAGCTGCTGGTCCAGGGTTACTTATCACACAGATGCTCAGGGCGTCCTTGAATTCTGGCCTGGAGTATCCAGAGAAGGGAGCTCCAGCAGCAGAACCTTGAATATCACCCAGGATTACAGATGATACAACTCCTCACTGCTCTGGATTGCACCCGAGCATGTGAAAATGGCTTAGGTTGGTAATGAAACTTCTTGAGACCTGGAGAGTCATGCTCCCCCATCCCCATGTGCAATAGCCACAATCTCTCTTCTCTGCAGGCATCTTGGATTTTTGAGTCCCTCATTCCTGAAGTCACATGACCCCGATTCTTATTTTTCACATTCTGCTTTTCCAGACTAATTAGAGTTTGTTACTCCTGAATTATAGCTTCTAATTTCCCAGTGTTCTCCACAGATTTTCCTACTCCCTCCCATTGCACTGGACTCACTTGATTCCCTAGTACACAAGAACATCCATACTGGGTCAGACCAAAGGTCTATCTAGCCCAGTATCCTGTCTTCTGACAGTGGCCAATGCCAGGTGCCCCAGAGAGAATGAACAGAACAGGACAATGATCAAGTGATCAATCCCCTGTTGCCCATTCCCAGCTTCTGGCAAACAGAAGTTAGGAACCCCATCCCTGCCCATCCCAGCTAATAGCCATTGATGGACCTATCCTCCGTGAATTGATCATGTTCTTTTTTTGAACGCTGTTATAGTCTTGGCCTTCTCAACATCCTATGGCAAAGAGTTCCACAGGTTGACTGCATTGTGTGAAGAAATACTTCCTTTCGTTTGTTCTAAACTTGTTGCCTATTAATTTTCATTTGGTGATTCCTAGTACTTGTGTTTATGAGAAGTAGTAAATAAAACTTTATTTACTTTCTCCACACAAGTCATGATTTTATAGATCTCTCTCATACCCCCGCCCTTGTCTCTTTTCCAAGCTGAAAAGTCCCGGTCTTTTTAATCTCTCCTCCTAGCCCTGGTCTACACTATGAGTTTAGGTTGAATTTAGCAGCGTTATATCAATTTAACCCTGCACCCAGCCACACTTCAAAGCCATTTTTTTGACTTAAAGGGCTCTTAAAATCAATTTCTGTACTCCTCCCCGATGAGGGGATTTGCGCTGAAATAGACATCGCTGGGTCAAATTTGGGGTAGTGTGGATGCAATTCAATGGTATTGGCCTCTGGGAGCTATCCCAGAGTGCTCCATTGTGACCGTTCTGGACAGCACTCTCAACTCAGATGCACTGGCTAGGTAAACAGGAAAAGCCCCACGAACTTTTGACTTTCATTTCCTGTTTGACCAGCATGGCAAGCTGATCAGCACAAGTGACAGTGTAGAGCTCAACAGCAGAGGTGACCATGCAGTCCCAGAATCACAAAAGAGCTCCAGCATGGACCAAATGGGAGGTATTGGATCTGATCGTTGTATGGGGAGACGAATCTGTGCAATCAGAACTCTATTCCAAAAGACAAAATGCCAAAATATATGGAAAAAATCTCCAAGGGAATGAAGGACAGAGGCTATAACAGGGACCCGCAGCAGTGCCGCGTGAAAATTAAGGAGCTCAGGCAAGCCTACCAAAAAAGCAAAGAGGCAAACAGCTGGTCCGGGTCAGACCCCCAGAGAAGCCGCTTCTATGATGAGCTGCATGCAGTTCTAGGGGGCCCCCCATCACTACCCCACCCCTGTACATGACTCCTGCAAGGGGGGAGTCTCCTGCAAGAGGGGTGAGGATTTAGGGGACGAGGAAGATGGTGATGCGGAGGAGGATGAAACAGTTCTCCCCAACAGCCAGGAACTGTTTATCACCCTGGAGACAGTACCCACCCTGGAGACGGACCTTGAAGGTGGAGAAGGCAGCTCTGGTGAGTGTACCTTTGTAAATATAATACATGGTTTAAAAGCAAGCGTGTTTAATGATTAATTTGCCCTGAAGACTTGGGATGCATTTGCAGCCAATACAGCTACTGGAAAAGTCTGTTAATGTGTCTGAGGATGGAGCGGAATTCCTCCAGGGACATCTCAATGAAGCTCTCCTGTAGGTACTCCCAAAGCCTTTGCAAAAAGTTTCTGGGGAGGGCAGCCTTATTGCGTCCTCCATGGTAGGACACATTACCACACCAGGCCAGTAGTATGTAGTCTGGAAGCATGACAGCATATGGTCCCGGTGTTTCCTGGCATTCAAGCAACATCCGTCCTTTATCTCTCTGTGTTATCCTCAGGAGAGTGATATCATTCATGGTCACCTGGTTGAAATAGGGGAATTTTATTGAGGGGATGTTCAGAGGTTGCCGTTCCTGCTGGCCTGTTTGCCTATGGCTGAAAAGAAATCATCCCCACTTTTAGCCACGCGTTGGCCAGGGGGGCATTCACGCTAAGCTGTTTGCGTTTGGCTGGCAGGGATCTTCCCTGTTACTAGTCACACGGTGGGGGGAGGGGTGAAGCAATCATCCCAGAGAATTGGATGTGTGGGGGGGTTAGTTGCATTTGTGCTGCATGTTAACCTGAAAACCGCAGCCCCTCCTTTTAAATGGCCAACCCAATGGGTGCTTGGTATGGGAAATGAGGGTGCTACTGTCTGAAACCATTCCCACATGTAATGAAGGTAAAAGAAGCCAAAAGACTGTGGCTTACCATGGCTGCCTGCAAGCCAAAATCTGTTGCACGACCCTGCGTGGGTGATCTCTCACATCAAACTGGCAGCCCTCAATATAAGGGGCAAAATGTGACCTTGTAAAGCACATGTGCTACGTAATGTTAACAGCTTGGTTCATCGTGAAAAAGTCTACACATTCTTCTTTAAAATGTGTCTTTTTAAATACTACTCTCCCTTTTTTTTTCTTCTGCAGCTGCAAATGTTTCAACTCTCCCCCATCATCTCCATCACAGAGACTAACGAAGATAAGAAGGTGAATAAAATGCACTCGCATTGAAATGTTCTCTGAGCTCATGCAGTCCTCCCACACTGAAAGAGCTCAGTAAAATGAGTGGATGCAAGCAATGTCAGAGTCCAGGAAAGCACAAAATGAACACGAGGACAGGTGGTGGGAGCAAGAGGAGAGGTGGCGGCTGCATGATGAGAGGAGGCAGGATGCAATGTTGAGGCTACTGGAGGATCAAACTGATATGCTCCGGCATATGGTTGAGCTGCAGAAAAGGCAGCAGGAGCATAGGCCACCGCTGCAGCCCCTGTGTAACGGTCTGTCGTCCTCCCCAGTTTCCATAGCCTCCTCACACAGATGCCCAAGAACGCGGTGGGGGGGCTCCGGGCACCCAACCACTCCACCCCAGAGGATTGTCCAAGCAACAAAAGGTTGGCATTCAATAAGTTTTGAAGTGCAGTGTGGCCTTGTTCATCCTTCCTCCCCTTCTCCAGCACCCCACCCTGTGCTTCCCTCCTCCCCCACCCCTCCCAGGCTACCTTGGCAGTTATCCCCCTATTTGTGTGACGAATTAATAAAGAATGCATGAATTTGAAACAACAATGACTTTATTGCCTCTGCAAGTGGTAATCAAAGGGGGGAGGGTGGTTGGCTTACAGGGAAGTAGAGTGAACCAAGGGGGCGGGTTTTCATCAAGGAGAAGCACACAGAACCGTCACACCGTAGCCTGGCCTGACATGAAACTGGTTTTCAAAGTTTCTGTGATGCGCAGTGGGCCCTGCTGTGCTCTTCTAACTGCCCTGGTGTCTGGCTGCGTGTAATCTGTGGCCAGGTGATTTGCCTCAACCTCCCACCCCACCATAAACATCTCCCCCTTACTCTCACAGATGTTATGGAGCACAAAGCAAGCAGTAATGACAATGGGAATATTGGTTTCGCTGAGGTGTAACCGAGTCAGTAAACTGCACCAGTGCGCTTTTAAACATCCAAATTCACATTCTACGACCATTCTGCACTTGATCAGCCTATAGTTCCTGACTACTGTCCAGGGTGCCTGCGTATGGCTTCATAAGCCATGGCATTAAGGGGTAGGCTGGGTCCCCAAGGATAACTATAGGCCAGTGGTCCCCATCCTTTCTGTGGGAATAGCATGTTGCTATTCCCAGAAGACTGTGGTGGAGGCCAGATGCCCCACCGCTGAAATGCCACTGCCGAGCGTGGCCGCCACAGGACTGGCTGCTGAAATGCCTCTGAGAAGTGGCAGCGGCAAGAAGTGTCGCCGCCAAAATGCCACCGAGAAACGGCAACACATTTCAGTGGGTGGTTTCAATCCCTCATAAACTGAGTGTTGGGCATCTTCAAGGACCTGGGGCGCTGGTCCTGGGAATTCACTGGTTTACTAAGTATGACACTGTATGGAATTGAGACACTTTATATTATTTTATTATTAATACCAATATGATAAAATGGCAATGAATTGTGCTAGATATGCCATGTAAGGTGTCAGTGAAAATGTTATGATTTTCCAAGTATAATGATTTTGTTTCTATGTTTGTATCACCTCTCTGTTGTGAGTTATAGACGTAGGGTATATCTGTATTTCCAGACTTGTGCAGTGTTTCTGTGTGACACACCCAGACATTGGCATCAGCACTGCTGAGCCTGTTCAGTGGCCCATCCAGAGTCATCAGCCGTACAATGAACCGATGGAAAGGATTAAGGGGATACATCTAGTGAGTCAGCAAGACATGCAGGGGTATTCTTGTGTACTAAGAACTCCAAGGCTTTTCAATGCCATGTGCTGTGAACCTTGTGTTTGGGACACAGGAAGTAGAAGCCACATGGCAAAAGGAATATAAAGGGCAACTGCATCATCTCCATTTTGTCTTCAATCCCTCTTGCTATCTCTGGATCAACTTCTCTACAAACTAAAGCCTTGAACAAAGAACTGAATAATGTGGATATGTCCCAGACAGACTTTCAAGCCAGGAACTCACCAGTACTGTTAAGAACCAGATATATAGATTTCTGAATGTATCTGACTGCTTTCCCATTTAACAACTCCTTCCTTCCTTCCTTTTTATAATAAACCTTTAGGTTTGATGCTTTCTTTCTTATAAACCTTTAGTTTAGATTCTAAAGGATTGGCTGGCAGCATAGTATTTTGGGTAAGATCCAAATCTATACTGACCCGGTAATGTGGCTGACTCTGTGGTCAGAAGAACATTTTGTTTATGTGAGCAGAGTTTATAAATAACCTCTAACTTTACTGGACCTAGGTGCTGATTGGGCATCAGAGAACTGGAATGCAATAAAGGGGGCTGTGTGATTTCTTTTTTCAGCTTCTCGATAACCAGTGTGGGGGATCAGAAGCACAGTTTGTGATTGGTCAGTGAATTTCACTTCAGTGTTCACCACCAGTTTTGGAAAAATCTGCTCTCCGTTTTGCAGCCTGCCCTGATCTTGGCATTTTCAGTGAGGACTGCCCCAGGCACACTGGGTCACACTAAGTACTGAAGTTAAATTAATAGTTTATGAGAAAGTTGTATGAAATCAACTGAACTCCTTTATATTCTTTCATCTGAGCAGGATTTCTAGTTTCCAAACCTGATGTGATCTCCCAGCTGGAACAAGGGGAAGAGTCATGGGTCTCAGACCTTCAGGGCTCAGAGGAAAGAGAGATCCTGGGAGCTACCTGCACAGGTGAGGAAACATTAACCCAACTCAGAATCTGTAAGTGCCTGCAGGAAACATCTGGGATGCCCTACAAAGCCCTTGGGAGGTCTCTCAGTTCATTATTGTCCCTAGCAAGGGTCGTATTCTCAGGGTAAATATAGCTCATGGCTTCCTGTAGATCCTAGCAGACACCAGGCCAGTAGTTTCCTCCTTCCCCCTGTGAATTTGGATGGGATGTGAAGGCCAAATTGATCCCCTCCTCTCTCCTATTTAGGGGAAGTGTTTGGAGGAGTTCAGTTCCTGTTTTTATTTGACCTCTCTCCAGCACTTTTTTTCATTTGACTTTCCCCTTTCCATCCCTGTTTGAGGTTTCTGTCTCTATCACAGGAGGTGATGCGATGGCATGTGAGAAAGAGGAGCAGAATTCTCAGCAGGAAAATGTTGAGCAAGTGGATGAACACAGACCATTACTGCGAAGATCGAAAAGGAACGTGTCCAGGAGTCATGAACAGGAAAAATCCTGTGAGATTCAGCCCAGACCAGAAAAAGAGCAGGGAAACCAGCCAGGGGAGAGAGTGGGGGGTAAATGTATTTCCTGTCGGGGAACTTGGAAGGACCTCAAGGAAAGCACAACACAGCAGGAAATCCTCAGGGGAAAGACAAAAAATACATGCACTGAGTGTGGGAAAAACTTAGGTGATGACTCAGCCCTTATAAAGCATCAGAGAATCCACACGGGAGAGAGGCCCTATGAATGCCGTGAGTGTGAGAAAAGCTTCAATAGCACCTGGTACCTTATTAGGCATCTGAGAACCCACACAGGGGAGAGGCCCTATGAATGCTGTGAGTGTGGAAATTCTTTCACTAACGGCTCAGCCCTTTCTGAACATCAGAGAATCCACACTGGGGAGAGGCCCTACGAATGCCGTGAGTGTGGGAAAAACTTCAGTTACAAATCAAACCTTGTTCATCATGAGAGAATCCACACAGGGGTGAGGCCCTATCAATGCCGTGAGTGTGGGAAAACCTTCACTAGCAGCTCAGCCCTTTCTAAACATCAGAGAATCCACACAGGGGAGAGGCCCTATAAATGCCATGAGTGCGGGAAAACCTTCAGTCACAGCTCGCACCTTATTCCGCATCAGAGAATCCACACAGGGGAGAGGCCCTACGAATGCCGTGCGTGTGGGAAAACCTTCAATCACAGCTCGCACCTTATTACGCATCAGAGAATCCACACAGGGGAGAAGCCCTACGAATGCCGTGAGTGTGGGAAAAACTTCAGTACCAGCTCAGCCCTTTCTAAACATCAGAGAATCCACACAGAGGAGATGCCCTAAGAATGCCGTGAGTGTGGGAAAAACTTCAATTGCAGCTCATGAGACACCAGAGACTCCACACAGGTGTGAAACCCTATGAAAGCAGTGAGTGTGGGAAAACCACCTCTTCACACTGAGCCCATGTTAGCCATCAGAGAATCTGCAAGGGATATCAATACCATAAAAACCCCTAGGGTTATCAATACTTTTTCTTTAATACTTTTCCTGATTCCCACATAGTAACTTTTAAAAGCTGTTTGAAGCACCGATATCCCTCAGCTTGTCCAGATGAGTGGCCCATTTTTGCCTTTTGCAGTTTGACCTCTGTTGACGTGGGACCCATTTGTCCTTTCTACCTGTTGTCCCATGAGTAATTTGAGTGTGCCCTTCCCATAAGAAACAAGGGAGCATCACATTTATACATTCTTCCTATTGCAAAGTTATTGCAAGAGTCAACAATGATACAGATTGTATCATTGCCATTTGTTCTCACGTTGTTCTGGGTGGTGCCGAAGAGCAGTTATAATGGGAACTTTTCAAATTATATTTAAATGACGAGCAGAGGCAAGAAAAAAGTATCATTTCAGCCTCTGTGATACTAGAGGGAAATGTAAAAAGTGACAAAGAGTCCTGTGGCACCTTATAGGCTAAAAGACGTATTGGAGCATAAGCTTTCCTGGGTGAATCCCCACTTCGTCAGATGCATGTAGTGGAAATTTCCAGAGGCAGGTATAAATATGCAGGCAAGAATCGGGCTAGAGATAATGAGGTTAGTTCAATCAGGGAGGATGAGGCCCTCTTCTAGCAGTTGAGGTGTGAACCCCAAGGGAGGAGAAACTGCTTTTGGAGTTGGCGAGCCAGTCACAGTCTTTGTTTAATCCTGAACTGATGGTGTCAAATTTGCAAATGAACTGAAGCTCAGCAGTTTCCCGTTGAAGTCTGGTCCTGAAGTTTTTCTGCTGCAGGATGGCTACTTTTAAATCTGCTATTGTGTGTCCAGGGAAATAGAAGTTTTCTCCTACAGGTTTTTATATATTGCCATTCCTAATACCTGATTTGTGTCCATTTCAAGTGCAGTTCTGTCAACAGGAGAGAACTCTCCAATTTACTGGACAGGCTAACAAAGAAACAGCAGTGATTTAAAATCTCCACTGGGAAATGGTGAACAACAGCAGAACACCAACTAACTGAAGGAAGTTCATATGATCACAGTGCAGTTCAATTTTTTAAGTAAATATTGTCTCAGATGGCTAAGTTGGCAGGAGAAGCTCTCCTGCTGATGTAGCGCTATCTACACAGGGGGTTAGAGCTGTGTAACTATGTTGCTCAGCTGTGTTGATTTTTCACACCCCTGAGC
>NW_027333641.1:0-2500 GCF_965140265.1 Lepidochelys kempii
ACCCTAACCCTAACCCTAACCCTAACCCTAACCCTAACCCTAACCCTAACCCTAACCCTAACCCTAACCCTAACCCTAACCCTAACCCTAACCCTAACCCTAACCCTAACCCTAACCCTAACCCTAACCCTAACCCTAACCCTAACCCTAACCCTAACCCTAACCCTAACCCTAACCCTAACCCTAACCCTAACCCTAACCCTAACCCTAACCCTAACCCTAACCCTAACCCTAACCCTAACCCTAACCCTAACCCTAACCCTAACCCTAACCCTAACCCTAACCCTAACCCTAACCCTAACCCTAACCCTAACCCTAACCCTAACCCTAACCCTAACCCTAACCCTAACCCTAACCCTAACCCTAACCCTAACCCTAACCCTAACCCTAACCCTAACCCTAACCCTAACCAACCCTAACCCTAACCCTAACCCTAACCCTAACCCTAACCCTAACCCTAACCCTAACCCTAACCCTAACCCTAACCCTAACCCTAACCCTAACCCTAACCCTAACCCTAACCCTAACCCTAACCCTAACCCTAACCCTAACCCTAACCCTAACCCTAACCCTAACCCTAACCCTAACCCTAACCCTAACCCTAACCCTAACCCTAACCCTAACCCTAACCCTAACCCTAACCCTAACCCTAACCCTAACCCTAACCCTAACCCTAACCCTAACCCTAACCCTAACCCTAACCCTAACCCTAACCCTAACCCTAACCCTAACCCTAACCCTAACCCTAACCCTAACCCTAACCCTAACCCTAACCCTAACCCTAACCCTAACCCTAACCCTAACCCTAACCCTAACCCTAACCCTAACCCTAACCCTAACCCTAACCCTAACCCTAACCTAACCCTAACCCTAACCCTAACCCTAACCCTAACCCTAACCCTAACCCTAACCCTAACCCTAACCCTAACCCTAACCCTAACCCTAACCCTAACCCTAACCCTAACCCTAACCCTAACCCTAACCCTAACCCTAACCCTAACCCTAACCCTAACCCTAACCCTAACCCTAACCCTAACCCTAACCCTAACCCTAACCCTAACCCTAACCCTAACCCTAACCCTAACCCTAACCCTAACCCTAACCCTAACCCTAACCCTAACCCTAACCCTAACCCTAACCCTAACCCTAACCCTAACCCTAACCCTAACCCTAACCCTAACCCTAACCCTAACCCTAACCCTAACCCTAACCCTAACCCTAACCCTAACCCTAACCCTAACCCTAACCCTAACCCTAACCCTAACCCTAACCCTAACCCTAACCCTAACCCTAACCCTAACCCTAACCCTAACCCTAACCCTAACCCTAACCCTAACCCTAACCCTAACCCTAACCCTAACCCTAACCCTAACCCTAACCCTAACCCTAACCCTAACCCTAACCCTAACCCTAACCCTAACCCTAACCCTAACCCTAACCCTAACCCTAACCCTAACCCTAACCCTAACCCTAACCCTAACCCTAACCCTAACCCTAACCCTAACCCTAACCCTAACCCTAACCCTAACCCTAACCCTAACCCTAACCCTAACCCTAACCCTAACCCTAACCCTAACCCTAACCCTAACCCTAACCCTAACCCTAACCCTAACCCTAACCCTAACCCTAACCCTAACCCTAACCCTAACCCTAACCCTAACCCTAACCCTAACCCTAACCCTAACCCTAACCCTAACCCTAACCCTAACCCTAACCCTAACCCTAACCCTAACCCTAACCCTAACCCTAACCCTAACCCTAACCCTAACCCTAACCCTAACCCTAACCCTAACCCTAACCCTAACCCTAACCCTAACCCTAACCCTAACCCTAACCCTAACCCTAACCCTAACCCTAACCCTAACCCTAACCCTAACCCTAACCCTAACCCTAACCCTAACCCTAACCCTAACCCTAACCCTAACCCTAACCCTAACCCTAACCCTAACCCTAACCCTAACCCTAACCCTAACCCTAACCCTAACCCTAACCCTAACCCTAACCCTAACCCTAACCCTAACCCTAACCCTAACCCTAACCCTAACCCTAACCCTAACCCTAACCCTAACCCTAACCCTAACCCTAACCCTAACCCTAACCCTAACCCTAACCCTAACCCTAACCCTAACCCTAACCCTAACCCTAACCCTAACCCTAACCCTAACCCTAACCCTAACCCTAACCCTAACCCTAACCCTAACCCTAACCCTAACCCTAACCCTAACCCTAACCCTAACCCTAACCCTAACCCTAACCCTAACCCTAACCCTAACCCTAACCCTAACCCTAACCCTAACCCTAACCCTAACCCTAACCCTAACCCTAACCCTAACCCTAACCCTAACCCTAACCCTAACCCTAACCCTAACCCTAACCCTAACCCTAACCCTAACCCTAACCCTAACCCTAACCCTAACCCTAACCCTAACCCTAACCCTAACCCTAACCCTAACCCTAACCCTAACCCTAACCCTAACCCTAACCCTAACCCTAACCCTAA